>NC_037673.1:81883452-82183452 GCF_003255815.1 Theropithecus gelada
ACTATCACAAGAACAGAAAACCAAACACCGCATGTTCTCACTCATAGGTGGGAACTGAACAATGAGATCACTTGGACTCGGGAAGGGGAACATCACACACCGGGGCCTATCACGGGGAGGGGGGAGGGGGGAGGGATTGCATTGGGAGTTATACCTGATGTAAATGACGAGTTGATGGGTGCTGACGAGTTGATGGGTGTAGCACACCATCATGCACAAGTATACATATGTAACAAACCTGCACGTTATGCACATGTACCCTAGAACTTAAAGTATAATAATAATAATAATACATTAATTAATTAAAAAAAGAGAAAATACTGTGTGCATGTGTGTGTGTGTTTTCTGGAGAATAAAATGTTCCTCAATAAAAGAAATACATAGCAGATTTCTTGACTCAGCAATGAATTATTTGCACTGTTTAAATAATAACTTCGGATACTAATTTCAGCAAAAAGTGAAGCATTAGTTTGGAGGATGAGAGAAGGGAAGAGAATGTATAAAGGAGCTCAGTCTTCATTAAATTGTTAAAGAATGGTATATTGATATGCGAAACAAAGACTAGGCAAAATAAATAAATAAATAAATAAATAAACAAACACAACATAGTTTCATGTGTTCTCTCTCTTTCTCACAGACACACACACGCCCGCACACACACACAGTGTTCAAATGCAGTCTTCCAGGGCTTTATGAACTCATCAGTATTTCAGGTTCCCTTCATATTTCTGTTCCCATATTCTGACAATTAGTTTCTGTATTAGGTCTCTATTGCTGCCATAACCAATTACCAAAAACTAAGTCGCTTAACCCAAACAATTCGTATCTTACATTTCTGTAAGTCAAATATTCAACATGAGCCTTAGTGAGCCAAACTTAAGGTGTCAGTGGAATTGCATTTCTTTTTGAGGTATTAGGAGAGAATCTTTCTCCTTGCCTTTCACAGCTGTTAGGGATCACTTGCATTCCCTGAATCAAGGTCCTTTCCTCCATCTTCAGAGCTAGTAAAGCTAATTATGGGCAGAGCAAAAAGGGAACAAAGATCTACGAGTTCATTGGTAAACACTACTCTCTAGCTATTGACAAGAAGATGCCCTGAGATTTTATGTCAATTTCCTGAAGACAGACAGCCAAGTCTCTGCCTGATATTCAACAGCTACATGTACCTTAGGGGAAAAAACCTCTGTAGACAAAGCAAGCAAAGAGCCTAAAGCAGCCTCCTCAATATGAGATAATATTTTATAAAAATGTTGTCAGTACAGATGTAGTTTACAAATATATTTTTGAGGGGTTTACTTTCCAGCTATCTCACCATGCAAAAGCAGCATGGTTTCCTTAACTTTGGACCTTGCTTTATGTATCCACCAATAGGTATCACCTACTGGCCTATGAGTGGCATGAGCTAGTGAGAGGTGACAATGTACTAGCAGCCCTCACTCTCAGCGCCTCCTCGGCCTCCGCATCCACTCTGGCGGCGCTTGAGGAGCCCTTCAGCCCGCCATCGCATCGTAGGAGTACTTCTCTGGGCTGGCTGAGGCCGGAGCCGCCTCCCTCTGCTTGCCGGTGAGGTGTGGAGCGAGAGGCGCGCGGGAATCCGGGCTGTGCCCGGCGCTCGCGGGCCAGTGCCAGTTCCGGAGGGCGCGGGCACAGGCTCGCGCTCGGCAGGCCCCGCACACTAAGCTGCAGGCAGGCGCCACCCGCCCAGGGCAGTGAGGGGCTTAGCACCCGGGCCAGCAGCTTAGCACTCCCCCAGCAGTGCTGGCCCGCCAGCGCTGCACTCAAATTCTCCCCTGGCCTTAGCTGCCTCCCCCCTGCCTCCCCCCAGGGCAGAGCTCCAGACCTGCAGCCCGCCATATCTGAGCTCCCCACCTGCGGTGGGCTCCCGCGCGGCCTGAACCTCTCCGACAGGCGCTGCCCCCTGCTCCCTGGCACAGGGTCCCACCAACAGCCCAAGGGCTAAGGAGTGGAGGGGAGGCTGGTGACTGGCCGGCAGCTCCGCCTGCAGCCCCACTGCAGGATCCACTAGGTGAAGCCAGCTGGACTCCTGAGCCAGAGGGGGACTTGGAGAACTTTTATATCTAGCCAGAGGATTGTATGTGCACCAATCATCATTCTGTATCTAGCTAATCTGGTGAGGACTTGGAGAATTTTTATGTCTAGCTAGAGAATCGTAAATACACCAATCAGCACTCTGCCTCTAGCCCAAGGTTTGTAAATACACCAATTGGTACTCTGTGACTAGCTAACCTAGTGGGGACTTGGAGAACTTTTCCCTCTAGCATTGCGTCTAGCTCAAGGATTGTAAATGCACCAATCAGCACTCTCAAAACGGACCAATCAGCTCTCTGTAAAATAGACCAATCAGTTCTCTATAAAATAGACCAATCAGCAGGAGGTGGGTGGGGTCAGATAAGGGAATAAAAGCAGCCCCAGCCAGCAATGGCAATCCACTTTGGTCCCAATCCAGGCTGTGGAAGCTTTGTTCTTTTGCTCTTTGCAATAAATCTCACTGCAGGTCACTCTTTGGGTCCACGCTGCGTTTATGAGCTGTAACACTGACCAGGAAAGTCTGTAGCTTCACTCCTGAAGCCAATGAGACCATGAACCCACCAGAAGGAAGAAGCTCCAGACACGTCTGAACGTCTGAAGGAACTAACTCCAGACACACCATGTTTAAAAACTGTAACACTCACTGCGAAGGTCTGCAGCCTCATTCTTGAAGTTAGTGAGATCAATAACCCACCAATTCTGGACACACAAGGGCCTGTGGTAGAACATATTCTGGCTAATGTCTTATATAATATGAGAACAAAAGTCAATGTGAGGTAGATTCCCCTATAGAAACCCTGACCAGGTTCCTCTTTCTTTTGAAACAGAGTCTCTCTGGAAATTGATCATGAGTATATTTTGTTTGTTTCTAATGTTCGCCCTAAGATGCTGCAGATAACAGCCTTTAATTTAATTTTAGCAAGTTTAAAGGCTGGGTGGAAACTGGGGAAAATTCCTTTTCCTCAATAGCCGTTCTCCATTTTCCGTGAATGCTCCTATTTTGCATACTATATGGTAACAACTGCTGACTTCACAATTCTGTAAGCTGCCTATGAAACTAGTGCTGGATCAGACACCCCACCACCTGGGCCTTGTTAATGAAGTGTATTTTCTAAGGAGCGAGTACTCTTGACTAAGAAGTACGTTAGTAGGGGTTGTTTAGAAAAATAGAACTAATCGGATGGAGAGAGAGAGAGAGAGAGAGATGATAAGGAATTAGCTCACACCGTTATGGAGGCTGACAAGTTCCAAGGTCTGCACTCAGCAAGCTAGAGACACAGGAAAGCCACTGGGGTAGTTACAGTCAAGTCCAAAGGCCTGAAAACCAGGTGTGCCAATAGTTGTAGTAACAGTTTGAACACCAGCAGGCTCAAGACCCAGGAAGAGCTGGTATTTCAGTGTGAGTCAGGATGCAGGAAGAATCTATGCTCCTCAGCTTTAAGACAGTCAGGTAAGAGGAATTCCATCTTATTTGGTGGTGGGCGGAGGGGGTCAACAGTTTTGTTTTATTCAGAACTTTAACTGATTGGATAAGGGCCACCTACATTAAGAAGGGTATGCTGCTTTATTCAGTCTACCAAGTTAAATGTTAAATAGTAAACTCAGTCAAAATCCCTTCACAAACTCATAATAATGCTTGATCAGATATTACGAGCCATAATATCTAGGCACCCAATGGGCTTTTTAAATTGTCACATAACATTCATCATTACAAGTAGCTTGCTTATTAAAAGATATTTCCTTCTGTGGGCAACTCTATCTCACTTATTTCAAAAAAACTAGTGAGCCTATTTTAGAGCAGAGCTGAAACCAACAGCTGTACATTCCCAGCCAAATAAAAGCTGTTTCTTTTTGGTGTGAGTTTGTCTTTGTTACTAATTTTTTAAAAATTTTTTTGAACACTGGGATCATTAGGTCTCTAGAATTATAATTGTAAAAAAAAAAAAAAAAAACAAAAAAACAAAAAAAACGCTTGCAGCTTTGACAAAGTTATTATAGAAACTCTTCTTAAATAAAGCTTGTTTTGATTTTTTTAAAAGAGAGTTTCTCTCTGACTCTTCCATTATTCAACCACAGTTGTGGAAATCATATTATTAGTTTCAGTTAACCTGGATAACGCAGTAACATTGCCCTATCTCAAGGTCCATAAATTTAATCACACCTACAAAGGTCCGTTTTTTTTGTTTGTTTGTTTGTTTGTTTGTTTTTTCTGCCATATACAGCAAAATACTCCAGTCGCATTTCCTCATCTCAAGGTCCATAAAGTTAATAATACCTGAAAATCCTTTTGGTCATATAAGGCAATATATTTACAGGTTCCAAGAATTAGGGTGTGGACATGTGGGTTCTGTTATGTGTTATGGACTAGTCTGCCAAACACCTGTCCCTTCCTTAGTGTTACTTCATGGTCACAGAAGTTGCTACAATTCCAGTCATCATGTCCTTCCCAGAAGATGAAAAAATTTAGAAGGAAATACCTTCCAACTGATTGACCATCTTTTTAAGTAAACGGCACTAAAAACCTACCGAGCAACTTGTACCTTCATGTAATTGAGTGGATTAAGTGTTTAATTGGGTGTCACATGAGCACACTCATCTCTCATAGCAGGAAGTCAGTAAATTATGATGAAAATCTATAAATTAAAAAATAGTAACTTTAGTGTAATACATGGAAAATTTGAAAAGGAAATCACTATATGAATTAGTTTTCTCTGGAAAATGAAATACATGGAAGGAAAGGGGAGAAGGGACTTCTTTTGTCCTCATAAATTGCATGGCACTACCTAACTCATTTAAATATGTGCATGCATGTTTTGATAAATAAAACAAAACAATAATTTGATCTACCAATTTACATCCATTTTATCCTGGTTTTTCCTCTAGATTTTATACAAGGATGGACCCTATGGCTAGAATACCACTATTATGCAAGTGCAACAAGACTCTCCTGCAAATAGCTGCAGAAAAACCTCCTTATTTAACTATAGAGTATTTATCTTATTAATTTAAATGTTGGGGTATTTTTTTACTTCTCTCTCCAGTGATTCTTTTATCACTTATTTTTGATATACATATTTAACTTTTTAGTATCTTAAATTAGAAGCTCTTAAAAGCAACAAAAAATAATTATTTGTGCAGCTTATTTTACCCAGAACCCCAGCAGAGCTGTGTTTAACAGATTCTGAAGAGGAGATTCTATAATGGAATTTCAAACTAGCATTCTTTGGCAACTGTCATATTGTATATTTTGATTGACTTGATTTTGCAGTTTCCAGAGGTTTCTAAGAAGATAAGTAGTTTAAAATGTTTTTTGTGTGTTCCCACATACATAAAATGCTAATATAGAAAAATGATTCTTTCCCTATCTGAGTATCCTACATTTTGTAATGTGACCGCCAAACTAAGTTTGCTTTTAAACACTATTGTTCATTTGCCATTCATTCAACGTTCTCCCTTTTGCTCGGAAAATAGGAAACTCAATTTCTGTGATGGTCAATGGAACTTTTGACAATTTAATGAAGAAACCTGGAGAGTCAGAGGGTAAGCAGAGAGATGTTTTTTCCTTATACGAGGAAGCAGCACTGAAGTGGTAAATACGTGGTTTTATTTCTGTTCTTAGTATTGTAGCCTGGCCTGCCTGCCCCTAGTTTTAAACTGGGAAGCATCTCAGAGAATTCTCTGAACAATAACTATTCTTTTCATTTTCTCATGATTTTCTACCTATATTAGATGGGAGTAGAAAACACAGCTAGTTCAGATTGAAGCAAGAATGGTGTTTCCTAATATCCATTTTATTCCTGCTCTTCATCTCTCTCTCCCCACCTTTGGCTAGCCAGGGAAATTTATTATAACTTATATACCACAAAAGAATTTCAGGCTGTATTCTACTGAATTGTGAAACATACATGAGATACATGATCCAGGATAGGCAAGAGTAGTAATACACCTTGGGCTTCTGCCTCCCCTATAATTCTATTTGAAATCACCTAATGCCTCTATTTATATGAGGAAGGAAAAAGGCAATCTATATCACTAAAGGAAGTATCCCAGCCAGGTTCTGTTGCCTAAGAAAATCTTGGATGAGACCAAGGATAGGATTTATATTTGGTTAGAACAACACATTGTTAGTGAATATCCAAGCACAAAATAATGATTATAGTAATAACAATATTATAGTAAACAATAAGTAAGGATGACTGTGGGACAACATCTGATTAAAAATATAAAAAATCAAGAGGGCTGGAAAATATTGGAGTCAAACTAAACCAATAATTCTCAAATGGGGTGATTTTGTCCCCCAGTGGGGCACTCGGTAGTGTTTGGAGACATTTTTGGTTGTCCTAACTAGGGTATTCTACTGGTATGTAATAATAAAGTTCAGAGATGCTGCTAAATCATCCTACAACACAGAGGACAGCCCCCACACAACAAATAATTCATGGTTTAAAGTTTAATAATTCTGTGGTTGAGAAATGCCGGGTTAGACATTAATTTTTAAATCTACTAATTGTAAGGGACAATAATAAAACTGAAAGAATAAGCATAACAGAGTGCATTATTTTGGGTAATAAAATGGGATCACTTTGAGATGCTATATTATACATTTAAAGCAGATAGGAAATATATCAAATGAAATACATCTTCCAAAATCCCTGGAGATTGCATTTGAAGCAAATTCTGCTCACTTCAACACACTCAACTTTTCCAGTAGCTAACAGTTCAGCTTCTATTGCAGTTTTAAAATTTCTAGGTTTTCCTGGAAATGTTACAAATAAAGAGCAGAGAGCTAGTAGATATATTCTCCTGTATATAACAGCAGTCTATCTTCTGTCACTAACTAAAATGGGTCTTTCTCAACAACTATGTTTTAAGTGCCTTCACTGCTCAAAGGTCACGACCTTCCCTCTAAAGTCTTCCCAACTCCCCTAGGAAAGACATAATCATTTTTCCCCCTCTTGTTCTCCAAGAATACTTAGTGCACCTCTCAGTTACAACTCTTCTTACATAGTAAGTATTAGCAAATTTTGCTTATCATTTAATCTCACAAAGGCCTCTGTGAGCTCATGCAGGATAGAGATCACACTTTATTTTTCTTAAAACTGAGCACAGGCTGGGCTCACACCTGTAACCCCAGCACTTTGGGAGACCGAGGCAGGCAGATCACCAGAGGTCAGGAGTTTGAGACCACCGTGGCCAACATGGTGAAACCCCGTCTCTACTAAAAATACAAAAATTAGCCGGGCATGGTGGCAGGCACCTGTAATCCCAGCTACTAGGGAGGCTGAGGCAGGAGAATCACTTGAACTCAGGAGGCGGAGGTTGCAGTGAGCTGAGATGGTGTTATTGCACTCCAGCCTGGGTGACAAGAGCGAAACTTCATCTAAAAAACAAACAAACACAAACAAAAAACAACGGAGCACAGACCCTGGAACAGAGGAGATGCTCAAGATGCTTAATAAATATTCATGGAATGAGTAAATGAGAATGAATTTGTAACTTGGATTATTAGATTCAGGAGATCTTGATTTGAATCTGTGTGCTTAATGTTACTAAATATGGTTTAAAACTGGCTCCATCCAGACTTTGCCTAAGTAATATAACACACAACACAGTTATATCCTCTTCAGAATTTAGAGTTAGAGACCTGCAGAGGGCACAGAATTTGAGTGGGCAAGACCTGCAGCTCCAGAGAACATTACGTGTCAGTCAGTGTACATGCAGAGACAGGAAGGAAGGGAGGGAGAGAGGGAGGAACAGATTGGGAAAAAGAAAAAGAATAAGGTAATACGGTGGGGAAGAAAGGAAGGGAGGAATATTCCACCCTACATTAGCAGGTACCATCTTTGTAAAACAGGCTTCAGATAGCAGACAACAGTAAGAGATTGAATACTCTTTGGTAATAACAAAAAGAAAAAAAGCTGTTGAAATCAAATACAAGTATGTATGACCTAAAGATTTATGAAAACTTAACAGATTGCTTTTTAAAAATCAATTTCTAAATTCTCAAAATCTCTATGTCCTCTTTCTGAAAGTGAGGTCCCAGACCTTTATTCTTTCCCATACTGCTATTCCTGCTAGTCCTGCTCCCACTTTATGAGAGAGAGGCATATGCCTCACTCATCCAGAATCTTACCTTGGTGTAAGTAAGGTATATGTACTGAGGATTGTCCAACCTAGCAGGGGATAAAATCCACTAGTGGGGCCTACCAAAATGACAATTTTAAATACTAGCCTCTATCCAACTTCCTTGGATTAAGGTACCATAATCCTTTGGTGGAGTTTTGTGCCTCTTCCTGACACAAATTTGGTTAAGAGGGGGATTACAGCATTAGATATGAGACATTTTAGCCCTGTTTGGGATCCCATGTCATTGACTCTTCCTTCCTTTATGATTGACAAAGACTGTATTCCTCCTGAGAGTCCTGTAAGAGCAATGCAAAAAAAGATTCTGCATGAAATATTTTAAGTCCCAGCATCTTACTTCATGTAGGCAAAAAAACTCATTGCAAAAGCCCATGTCTTATTAACTGTTTCTCTTAGATTCACAATGATTAAGATGTGTGCAAAGCAAACTGTGACATGCCAATCTATTGCAAAGTATACCCTCACAACATTTTGACAATTTTCAGTAATGAGAAAAAATTGGGTGATTACTCTCATTTGCCCTTGCCCAGATCGGTGTCTCAGTTGCATGTTTTATATGATTTTTATACGGAGCAGGAAAAATATTCTGCATTAACTTCCAAAACATGAATGTTCACGTTCCAAAATATGAATCAACTAATATTCAGGACCTACTCAGGTGAAGAAAATAGATCCTGAATGTTAGTTGATATATGCTCTTGGTCTTTTCTTCAATCTCCACAAAGAATATTTTTATTGACTATTGTGTATATGTGTGTGTGTGTGTGTGTGTGTGTGTATATATATATATATAGAAAGAGAGAGAATATTATAAATCCATCTTCATCTTTTACTTAGGTAACTTTTCATATTCGTATCACATTTCAGCATATCTGTATTATTTAACAGGAGTATATTATAAATTCTGGCATAAATAGTTAGCAACAGTAATTAATATACATGTGTTGCCCTATCCTTTTACATATCTTAATCCTAAAAGTCCCCCACTCCTGTTATAGGACAAAATGTTTCCCAAATGGATTCAAATGCAGAATGCCCTGAACATAGGATAGCAGTTCCATATAATTTAGATGAATCCTCTCAGACAGGAATTGAGGTGCTACTTCAAATCTTCTTTCAACTCCTATTCCTTTCTTCCCAAACCACCCCAACTCTAAAGACATATTTTCTATTCTAAGTTGTCAGTGAACCAAATGGCACTCTGCCTTTTCTTTACAAATAAATGGAAAAGCAAAATTGTTGAGTCACAGTACTGTTGAAAGTACCACCTCTATAAAATATGAAATATGTTCAAGTTATTTTGCTGAATAAAAAAATTGTTACATTTTTTCTCCTTAAACCCAGAAAGGTAAAAAGTGTCTGCTTTTTAGTTAATGGCTTAATATAAAGCCACAAAATATCATCCTATCTGTTAATACAGTTAGCTAATTAGATTCACACTTGAACATATTATAGAAAAACATTTTTTTTTTTAATGTGGAGAGGAGCAACCCCTTAAGAAAAAAGAGAAGAATACTGAACTCTGTAATGAGGGGATAAAAACCTGAATCTACTTAAAAACATAACAACAACAAGCCTCTGAAGAAGAATATGTGCATTTGAAAAGCAGCACAGTAGGCACTGCAACCATGAGCAACGTACATTGACAAAGGAAGAAGGTGAATGGAAGCAAGATATATTCCAGGTAGATATTATGGAGAAGATTTTTTGCAGTTGACTGACTAATAGGTTTCTTCAGAGGAGATTTGAAAGTAAATCATACTCCATAAAAGATGGAAAAGCAAAACCTAAGAAAAGCGAGAAAATGAATTTGTTGACAATTGTTCTATTGACAGTCGATCCTTGGGATCAGCAGACACCAAAATCCCCTCATAATTCCCACAGTTGGCCCTGTGGAAGTGCAGATAAGAAAAGTCAACTCTCTAAATGGTGATTTCACATCCCAGATACTGGATTTCAGATCTGCATTTGCTTGCATATGCAGTACCTGTCAATACAGAAGGCACACTATATTTATTGAAAAAAAAATCTAAGTAGAAGTAGATGAACACAGTTCAAATTCATGTTTTTCAAGGTTCAACTGTATTTTGTTTGGTGGATAGAAATACATTTACGTAGTGTGTGAAGCATTTCTTGAACTGAATATAGTAAATTAAGAGCTCTGTTTCTGGAGTCAGACAAACCTGAGTTCCTTACTATCATGAAGTCTTTGTTTCCTATGTCTAATATGAGACTCGTAGGCTTATTGGGAAAAATATTATCCAGCACATTAAAAGCTTATCTCATTGTCTAATACAGAGGAAGTCTTCTTTTTTTAAGATTTTATATATATATAATATATATATATATACACACTTTAAGTTCTGGGTTACATGTGCAGAATGTGCAGATTTGTTACATAGGTATACACGTGCCATGGTGGTTTGCTACACCCATCAACCCATCATCTACATTAGGTATTTCTCCTAATGCTATCCCTCCCCTAGCTCCCCACCCTACAACAGGCCCTGGTGTGTTATGTTTCCCTCCTCGTGTCCAGATGTTCTCATTGTTCAACTCCTACTTATAAGCGAGAACATGTGGTGTTTGCTTTTCTGTTCTTGTGTTAGTTTGCTGAGAATGATGGTTTCCAGCTTCATCCATGCCCCTGCAAAGGACATGAGCTCATCCTTTTTTATGGCTGCATAGTATTTCATGGTATATATGTGCCACATTTTCTTTATCCAGTCTATCAGTGATGGGCATTTGGGTTGGTTCCAAGTGTTTGCTATTGTGAACAGTGTTGCAATAAACATACATGTGGATGTGTGTTTATAGTAGAATGATTTATAATCCTTTGAGTATACACCCAGTAATGGGATTGCTGGGTCAGATGGTATTTCTGGTTCTAGATCCTTGAGGAATCTCCACACTGTCTTCCAGAATGGTTGAGCTAATTTACACTCCCACCAACAGTGTAAAAACGTTCCTAGTTCTCCACATCAGAGAAGAAGTCTACTAAAGCTAGATATACTGCAGGTAGAAACATACCCCATTGGCTCTTCCTTGAAAGGTGATTTTAATTTGGAAGATTAACATATTTTAAGTGAAAGAAATACTTAAGGTAATTCGTGGAAAGAATTTCTTCTCACTCTACGACTGCATGGCCACATCACAAGCTCTGGATGTGGAGACTATGACTAGAGTATATATTATAACTACTTAAAGTCAGGCATCAAGTGTTTCATTTCCTTCATACATTCCCCACATCTTTTTGTTCTGATCTGTTCACAAGCAGCACAGGATAAACATTGATTCAATATATGAGTCAATGATCTCTACATACCTAAACACAGATAGTTATTTTCATTAATTCATCACTCAGTTCTTTGAAAGATTTCACTGCCAGGACACTGACTCCTGTCATGTCAAAAGCAGCATCTCAGTACTAAAACCAGCACAAGCACAGCAAGACATACTGTGCACAGAAATCATGCACTGCTAAGATGAAGACATTATAATGAGAGCAAGGTAACAAGCAGAATAACAATTTGCCAACAAAAGACAAATTTTCTTCCCTTGGAAGCGATGTCTACAGAGAATACCAACAAGGAAACTGCCTGTCTGGAATATATATTCTTATCTAGCAATGCATTTCTTATCATGATGAAAAGGAAAATGAATCCATGGGTAATGCTGATAAGTTAACAGAGATACTATGTTTCAGTAAACATTAATTTATCATTCCATTGCTAAGAAACAAAAGGAAATAAAATAGCAAAGGAAGACGGAAACTGTAAAAGCAAAACTATATAACTTATGAAGTATATAAAATAGGTAATTGACAACCAGTTATGAAGTAAAATATTTAAAATCAAATTCTCTAATTCTAAAACAAAGAAGGCTAAATTAAAATTTTATTTCCTCCTCAAACTGAAGAGCCTACCATTTAAGTAAAGCTTAGAAAAACCACCCTCCCCCACAGAAAAGAGTAAATGAGACAATATTATGTGCAACTGAGTATCATATTGAAAATCTAAGCCGTGGGTGAAAATCCTCATTATCCAAAATGATTTTCCTAGATAAACTTATTAGCCCTCTATTAACCAATTACTACAGGTGTCTTTGCTTACCCAATTTTTAATAGAGAAGTAATCTGTCAACCTTTTGAAGTGGAAAAATATTTTAAAGTATTATCAGTAGTGCTTTAAAGTTATAGGCTACTTAGTAAATATTAAAACAATGGGTCAAAATTCGAGTTCTGATGACTCTAAACTTGATTGCACTATTATCAGGCACCATAGGAACTACAGAAATGCTTAAGAGAAATGATGATAAATTAAGCAATTAGATTAACCCTTACAGCCATGTCATTATTAAAAAGAACACACCTCTGGCCACCATTTTAATAATGCTATTAATATAATCAATGTACATAAATCCCATTAATATACTAATGAGAATTAGTACATTGTGTTATGTAACTTGTGAGTATACATTATTAAAATCATTTATTCATGATCTATACTCTCCATAATGAGTATAAATAGCTTAAATTCTTATTCCATTGTTTTCATTGAAGTGTTGGGAGTAAGACATATTAGAGCTCTTCAACAGATTTTGCCATGTACAAAAAATATATATCTGAATGATTATTGTTTATGCCAAATTAGCACAGTCAGATGTTACTATAGAAAGACCACATGGCATCTGGGAATATGATTTGATGTCTACCAAAGCAAGAAAGCAAGCTCTGGAGGCAGATGACCTGAGTTCATTTATGTTCATCCTATCTAAAGTGCAGATGTGTTGCCTTGTATCATTCTGTAGGTCCTGCCATTTATCTATTTTTTGTCTGTCTGTTTTAATGTAATAAAGTTATTAAAATTCTCTCTCAGCCTCAGTTTCTCCACTGTAAAATGGAAATGCTAATAGAATCCATATAATACATTTAACACAAGTCCAGGCATATAGTAAGCACATAAATAAAATGGCTTTAGTTACTAACCAGCAAGTCAAGAAGAAATACTCTTACTGCAATGTTACATGGATTCCTCATATCTGAGGCTTTTACTTATTAATGCAACTAGCATTTGACATGATATCAGTTATTTATAAAATAATTATTCCCTTATAGGTGATCTTAGATAAATTTCTTAGGTAATTTTTTTTTTTTTTTTTTTGAGATGGAGTCTTGCTTTGTCGCCCAGGCTGGACTGCAGTGGCACAATCTCGGCTCACTGCAAGCTCTGCCTCCAGGCTTCATGCCATTTTCCTGCTTCAGCCTCCCAAGTAGCTGGGACAACAGGCGCCCACCACCAGGCCTGGCTAATTTTTTTTGTACTTTTAGTAGAGACAGGGTTTCACCGCGTTAGCCAGGATAGTCTCGATCTCCTGACCTCGTGATCCACCCGCCTCAGCCTCCCAAAGTGCTGGGATTACAGGCGTGAGCCACCACGCCCGGCCAACATTTTGTTTTTTATTTGGAGTGTTAAACACCTATATTCACTTTTAATTCAATTATTATCTTTCTACACTGTGTGCATACGTTTTAATAAATGAAAACATTACTAACAACAAAAACAAAGTCACCAATTAAAATTCTTCACCCCCAAATAATTCAGAAACATAAACCTGTTTGCATGGTAGAAGGTTATGTGGCAAACCCTATAATCAGTCATTTTAAACATTCTGTTTCACATGAAGCTTCACTCTAAATTCATTTAATACAATTCTTAGGAAAATCTTTGGGTGGTTAATTACAAGATAAATGAAGATGAGCTCAGATTATTTTTTATTCCTTACAGTTTTCATTGTGCTTTTCTTCTGAAATATATATGTTTAATATTTATATATGTATTATATATAAATATCTATATCTATCTCTATCAATCTACTATTGATGTAAAAGCATGTACAAATGAGGTACAAAAAAGAAAAATGGCTTTTAAAAAGAGGAGAAAAAAATAAAAATAAAATAAAAGGAGGAAGATCATTCCAAAGATGGACTATCACAGCCACCAACAAAGGGAAATTTCCATAAAGGAAATAATCTCTCCTTTTAAAATAAAAAATTAGCTTGACATGGTGTTAAAAAGATGATGGAATTAAAAACACAGGCTGATTTTCAAGGATAGCTTGCCTTATGAAATGCACAATGTTGATCACAATGTAAATATGCTGTTTCCAGTGGCCCGCTCTCTGAGTTTGACTTGCCTCTTCTGGCATTTGTACTGTACCAATTCAATTCCCTCACCACTTTCCTCTATTAGAAAAACTGTGCAATCTATTTGACATTTTCTCATCTATATATATATACACACACACACACACATATATAATTATACTTTAAGTTCTAGGGTACATGTATATGACGTGCAGGTTTGTTGTGCCATGTTGGTGTGCTGCACCCGTTACCTCGTCATTTACATTAGGTATATCTCCTAATGCTATCCCTCTGCCTTCCCCCCACCCCACAACAGGCCCCAGTGTGTGATGTTCCCCTTCCTGTGTCCAAGTGATCTCATTGTTCAATTCCCACCTATGAGTGAGAACATGCAGTGTTTGGTTTTTTGTCCTTGCCATAGTTTGCTGAGAATGATGGTTTCCAGCTTCATCCATGTCCCTACAATGGACATGAACTCATCCTTTTTTATGGCTGCATAATATTTCATGGTGTATATGTGCCATATTTTCTTAATCCAGTCTATCATTGACGGATATTTGGGTTGGTTCCAAGTCTTTGCTATTGTGAATAGTGCCACAATAAACATACGTGTGCATGTGTCTTTACAGCAGCATGATTTATAATCCTTTGGGTATATACCCAGTAATGGGATGGCTGATCAAATGGTATTTCTAGTTCTAGATCCCTGAGGAATCACCACGCTGTCTTCCACAATGGTTGAACTAGTTTACAGTCCCACCAATAGTGTAAAAGTGTTCCTATTTTTCCACATCCTCTCCAGCACCTGTTGTTTCCTGACTTTTTAATGATCGCCATTCTGGCTGGTGTGAGATGGCATTTCATTATGGTTTTGATTTGCATTTCTCTGATGGCCAGTGATGATGAGCATTTTTTCATGTGTCTGTTGGCTGCATAAATGTCTTCTTTTGAGAAGTGTCTGTTCATATCCTTTGCCCACTTTTTGATGGGGTTGTTTTTTTCTTGTAAATTTGCTTGAGTTCTTTGTAGATTCTGGATATTAGCCCTTTGTCAGATGGGTAGATTGCAAAAATTTTCTCCCACTCTGTAGGTTGCCTGTTCACTCTGATGGTAGTTTCTTTTGCTGTGCAGAAGCTCTTTAGTTTAATTAGATACCATTTGTCAATTTTGGCTTTCGTTGCCATTGCTTTTGGTGTTTTGGACATGAAGTCTTTGCCCATGCCTATGTCCTGAATGGTATTGCCTAGGTTTTTGTCTAGGGTTTTTATGGTTTTAGGTCTAACATTTAAATCTTTAATCCATCTTGAATTAATTTTTGTATAAGATGTAAAGAAGGGATCCAGTTTCAGCTTTCTACATATGGCTAGCCTGTTTTCCCAGCACCATTTGTTAAATAGGGAATCCTTTCCCCATTTCTTGTTTTTGTCAGGTTTGTCAAAGATCAGATAGTTGTTGATGTGAGGTATTATTTATGAGGCTTCTGTTCTGTTCCATTGGTCTATATATGTTTTGATACCAGTACCATGCTGTTTTGGTTACTGTAGTCTTGTAGTATAGTTTGAAGTCAGGTAGCATGACGCCTCCAGCTTTGTTCTTTGGTCAATCCTAAGCCAAAAGTCAATCCAAATATATTTTTTATACATCAAATCCTCCTCGTTTAAATTTTCCATTTACTTCTGATTATCATATATCACAAGTTGATACCAACAATATCAGGCTTATTTGGCAATAGGTTATTTGGCAGTAATCCACAAAACTCAGAACATGCTAATATCAAATTCTGTGTTATCGTCAAACATTGTTTTTGCTTTATCACTTTTTAAAATTGAGATTTTTTTTCAAAAACCATAAAATTCACCCATTTACAGTAAGCTAGCATCAGTGGTTCGTAGTATATTAGTAAGGTTGGGCAACCATCACCTTTGTCCATTCCAGAACATTTTCATGACCCCAAAAAGAAAGCCCCATTACCATTAGCAGTCTCTCTCATTTTCCCTGTCTCCCTATCCCCGGCAACCACTAATCTACCTTCTGTCCCTATAAATGTACTTATTCTGGACATCTCATGTAAATAGAATCATACGATATAATATGTTATCAAAATTTAATCATAACATTTAAAAACAGAAAATCTGCCGACCCTTGAGAATGTGGAAGCAGAGTTCAATTAAGGAAATATTTGTATAGAATAATAGATAAAGAAATATGATAGAGGAAAATTTTTTTAAAAATGAAATGGAACACTTACTAAGATCCTACTTTAAAATATTCAGTTCTTACCCCTTATGGAATCAAAATCTCCAAGGAGAAAGCCTGGGTATTTGTATTTTAAGAAAGCTTTTCTGGGGATTATGGTATTTGGCCAGGTTTGCTTTAAGCCGTCCTCTGACTCATTTCTAATTGAGGTAATTTCTAGAATTTGATGATTCAATGATCCATTTGCAAGAGTCTAAGCCATTCAGTTTGATATGTTGAAGAAAAATAAATAAATAAACTCAAATAACAATCCCACAATATGCTAATGTTTTAATAACTTCTTAGTTTGTCTATGCAATAATTAATTGCTTAATTATGTTTCTAGACATCTACAAATGTGCATAATTTTAAATTTTAAAATGAAAATTAAATGTATATTTATTTAGATTTCTTGGTTCTTGCTTTCATTTATTTTGCATAAGCAATGCTACACACATGCAAATTGATAAAAACAGAAATTAAGCTCCAACAAATTATTTAGTTTATGCTTCTAAATACACTCATAACTAACAGAAAAACATTTAACAGAAAAATATAAACATTTATATTTAAAATGGTCATGTCAAAATATCATGAAAATTTTAAAAATAGTTTATTTATGTAAAAAGTGGTGAATAGTGAAATAGCTACAGATATGGTAAAAGATCAAAACAATTTTATTTCCACTGAATTGTATGATATGCCAACAAATGTGCTTTGTTCTACATTTCCTTCACAAATGTTTTGTCATTTCTATCCGCCTTAAGCTTATCTTAGTAATTAAATGTTTTGAATTAAATTTTATATGTATTTTCTTTTTTAATTCATCACTTCATATCTAGTATCTCTGACAAGATATGTAGAATTGAGTCACTACAAGGTTATATGTGACCAATAATATTTATTGTTACAAAGAGAAACACTGGTATGAAACTACCTGAATAAATGTGGTAGACTCAGAAATGCTACTACCTTCTTTGCCCCACAAGCAAAGACAGATTAAAATATGTGCCTCACAGTGGATTTTTAAAGGGGAGGGAAAGAGAGAGAGCAAGGTAGGTCAGGGTTCTATCTAGGCCAGGATAGAAGATGGGGAAGGAAAATCAAACTACTTTGGCATTGAGTCTTAATCAACAATATAATTTCTGACAAAGTTCTGTCTCAGCAATTGGCCTTAATTGTTCAAATATATCAAAGGACATGTAACCACCATAAGTTATGACGACCACTCCAATCCTTTGCGGGGGAAAATAAACTGCCTCAAGACAATTCTTCATGACATGTCTTGTTCTATCTAACATAAGATAACACAGTGTAGGTTACTCCATTTCCGAAACATTTTAGGAGTCTCGATTCCCCTCAATTGATTTATATTTCCTCGTACAAAATTCTGAATTCTTAACATATGTACCTCATGTTAATTCCTGGGCAACTTCTGCAATCGGGCTCAATAGGCAAAATGCTACATTACTATTGAGAACTAAGAAAAGATACGGTCAAGAGTATTGCAATTCATTGAATAAATCATTAGGTTGAATCCAAATTTAAGAATAGAAGTTTTTTTTTCACTGATTTATATTTAATTTCAGAGTTACTTTGCTGTTTTTCTTTGTTTCCCCGATTATCCTTATATTAGCTCTGGCATCTTCAGTTCTTCAGTTATAAGTTTCTTTGTCCCAGGCCTCTGTTAAGTAGCCAATATTTTCTAACACATGTAAGGTATTGTTAACAGGTCCTTTGGGTTAATCTCATTAGGTAAAGAATACTTTCCATTAAAATTAAACACCAGCCTTCTGGTTAATCATTTTTGTGACTTCAGGTTTTCATATGCAGAATTTATTTCATCAATTACATTTGCTCTTAGAATTTTCATTTTTCTTTATTCTTCTTTCCAGCTGTCTCTTGATCACTTGCTTTCACTTGGTATTCTCTCCCAACAGTTCGTATTTTTTTAAACACTGTTAACTAGCTGATTAGCTACTTTTGTTACTTTTAATCAAATATATCAAAAATAGTATTTCTTCAACTTTTCTGAGGTTGCAATCTACACATGTACCTGTAGAATACACCAAATAATTCTGATTTTTTATTGTCAAATACTCATGTTTTCAAACAAAATAAAATCTGCTTTGCAGAGTCAAATTGTGCCAATTTGATATTTATGTTGGATTAGCCACAAGGAAGTTTATAGTTTGAAGCTAGATTGCTTGAGTCTCTTAATAATCTTCTTCTTGCTCATCTAAATCCAAATTATTATAAGACTTAGATCCTATTGAAGTTTATCCTAAACTACACTAAATCAAACACAGCAACAATAATGTTTGATTAAAAAAAGTGTGCATTCAGATGATGAGGACTATATTTTAAACATCAGGACAAAGTCAAATTTAAAGCTCCAAAAATAAACATGGCTCTTGTACTGGATTCCTTTTTTTTTTTTTTTCTTTTAATTTGCCACTTATTCTGATGCATGCAAGATTACAGTTATCTTCTTTTTTTTCCCCTGAGGAATTTAAATGCTGGTCACATAAAGCATCTTATTCTCATTCTGACAGGGTGAAAGAATTAGTACTCTACATAGTGATCCTGCTCTCCCTCCCTCTGCCTGTTGCCAGCTTACTTTTTGTTCTTATACTACTGAAGTAGAAAGTGATTTAAGTTTAATTTTTCTCCTTTGAAGTCATAATGAATAATCATAAGGATGAGTCAATATGTTTTAAGAATCCAAAGGATAATAACTCTGTTGTATTCGTTTTCTCAAAACAGATGCCCCCTGGAAAGCATATTTCATTTTTGAAACTTTAAAAATATTACCCAGCATGGGATGGGATAGATATACAATTTATAAGTCACAGCTCTTTAAAAATCACAATAAACTCAAATCTTACAAATTCAGAATAAACTGTTAATATTTATAAGATGCCATAGTGCCTCTTACCTAGATTAATACACACTGAAACTACATTTCTCCCTGAAACTGACACATAATTTATTTTATGAAGTACTGAGAACAAAACTAATAATTCCACAGTAATAAGGGGAACAACATGATTGCTTTGTATATGTCATAAATATATATGTATCTATTAATATTGAGCATGGGAAAATATATTAACAAATTCATTTGCATAAAAACAATAAAAAATTAAAAGAAATGAAAGTTTAGCTCTACATTTTTATAAACTGGTAACCCATCAAGAAAATACTGCTAAACATTGCTTTGATTACTATAATTATTTTTTAACTTTTGGAGAGTACAGGATGAGTCAATTTTGATTAAAATTTTGATTAAGAAACTGGAAATATGACTAATAAATTTAATCATATTTATCAATTACTTCCTTTTTCACTAAAAATAGAGTAAAATTACATCAATAAAAATTTCTCTATCAGTAAGTACCATTTTACTTCTCTTTCAAATATTCATTTGGATTCTCCTCCTTCTGGAAAGTCTAGTTGGAGATAAGTTAGTCAATTGAGTGAAGAAATCAAAAGCCAAAAGAACTGTAAATTGAGGCAGTCTATGTGATACAAAGAATATGGACATTAAAGAATAGCTCTAGATCCTCAGCTCTGTCATTTACTATATCACTTCACATAAGTCTGAGTCTGAGCCTTAGACCTAAGTTTACTCACCTACAAAATGGAAGTTATAAAAGCTAACTTGACATTTTTTTATTTCTTGTTTTTTGCTTTCTTTGAGACTGGGTCTCTTTCTCACTCAGGCCGGAGTGCAATGGTGTGATCACTGCTCGCTGCAGCCTTGACCCCACAGGCTCAAGCAATCCTCTCGAATCTCAGCCTCCCGAGTAGCTGGGACCACAGGCATCCACCACCATTTGTCCAAATAATTATTTTATTTTATTTTATTTTACTTTACTTTATTTTATTTTATGTAGATACAGGGTCTCCCTATGTTGCCCAGGTTGGTCTTAAACTCTTGGGTCTAAGTGATCTTCCTGCCTCAGGTCCTTAAAGTGCTGGGATTACAGGTGTGAGCCACCATGCCCAGCCTAACATTAGTTTACTGTAGGAATATATGAGACATTAGTTTTGTTAGGGTGTGTGATCACTTAAGATTTTATACATATTCATATATACAGTAGGTAATATACATATACATATATACATTTGGTTTATACATATACACATATACGTTACATTATAAGCATATGCACATATACATATACATATGTAGACTAGGGTGTGTGATCACTTAAGATTTTATACATATACATATATACATTTCTTAAAGTGCTGGGATTACAGGTGTGAGCCGCCATGCCCAGCCTAACGTTAGTTTACTGTGAGTAATATATATATATACACACACACACATATATATACACACTTGGTTATCCAAGAAGAGGTTTAAGACCATATCTACATATATATATTCCTCGTAGTATATATACACGTATATACATATACATATACATATAAGTATATGTATATATGTATATATTCCCAGAAAAATACGTATATATGTATATGTATAAAATCTTAAATATATTCCTCACAGTATATATACATATATACACGTATATATACACCTGTATATATACACGTGTGTATGTGTATATATACACACATACGTGTATGTATACGTGTATATATACATACGTGTATGTATACTGTGAGGAATATATATACACACTGTATACATATACTGTGAGGAATATATTTTAGATTTCATACGTATACATATATACATATTTTTCTGGGGACATATATACATATACATGTACATATATACATATTTTTCTGGGGACTTGAGATGAATGGTTTGTGATTAGATGTGAAACATATCAGGAGAGGAGATGAAACTCAGTGTTGAACATACTGAGCTACAGTTGGTGTTGGACATACAGGTGGAGTTGTCCATAAGATAGCTGGACATGTGGGTCTACAGCATGAAAAAGAGATCTAAGCCAAAGGTACAAGGCATAAAGTATCATAGGCAGACAGTCACAAACTGACACCATGTGATATTGGATGGGGTTATCCAAGAAGTTTGACTTAAGACCAGTGGCAACTGATAAATTTTCTAAAACTAAATTTATCCAGTAGTTTAAATCCAATGTCATACCAAACGGTTTCCCGCTTATAACCATAAACAAAGATTAAAAGAATCTAGTTTGATTTATTTCCAAGTAAAGATGGTAATGAATAGTAAAACTATTCAGAAAAAGAAAGCCAGAATATAATTCAGAAGCATGAATAATTTACCAATTAGAGACACCAAAACCAAAAGATTAAATATAAAATAGTGACTGAAAAAGGCACCTGACTGATTATTCCTTCTATCTAAATAGATAAAATACCCCCCCCCCCAACACTTTCACCAGGTAGTACTGGGTAATGTCATTAGCATTCGACTTCTTCAAAGAAGAAAAGTTAAAGGAAGTAAAGCAAAGTAGACTCATATCTCCTTTTTTTTCAAGTTAAAGATAATAGAAAACCTGCCATGACATAAAATCTGCAAATATAATTTTAAAAATGCCAAAAAGATGAAAAGGAACTCAAAAATATGGATCTCCAATTTCTTACACTGTACTCTGAATAACAAAGCTGTTTTCTCATACGTTGTGAACCTTTCAGCAATTTGTTGTAATAAAGATAAATCACCCTAATTTCCATGTAATAAGAATGCTCTGCTGTCAGTCAGAAGTAGAGATTGTGGAACCTGATTAAATAATTTTTCATCACCTTTTCACTCTGTTTAAGAAAATTGTAGTGCCTAAATTCATATAAAATACCGTTTGGTTTGCTATAACAACAGCAACATAAAAGAGAACAGATGAATAAAATTCTAATGTCAGAGTACATTTTAAAATCACCAATTTAAAAAATATTAATTTTTAAATTAATTTTCTATATATTTTTTCATTAAAAATTAAATATTTTAATACATCTTATTTCCAGTAGAAATGTTTCAAGAAATATTTAATGCATATCCCCCAAAGCTTAAATATTTTATGGTCTCTTTTTCTTTAAATTTAAAGTGCTTATATTTCTAATATTAAATCAGTAAAATTGAAATGTTCATATTCTATTTGTCTCTAAATTAAGAGTTCTCACTTTTCTCTATTCCTAAAATGTCCTCCTCAGCCACCTGATAATTAAAACACAGGGCATGAAAATAATAGTCTGAAATAATCTTAAGGGCTTTGTTTTTATCTATGTCTGTCAGTTTTTGTTGACTTAGCTGATCTCACCTACTTGTAATTTTAAGATTAAAGAATCAGTGAATAATTTTGAGAAAAATATTTTTCCCTTTCTGGTGCTTACTTTTTTGTCATTATTATAGACTCACTGAAGAGAGAGATTCAAGAAAAATTTAGAATATTAAATAATACAACAATCTGTGCATATTCATATTGACCATACTAACAAAAGATAAAATGCCATAAATAAACAGGAATTTGTTTTACCTGTCTAGGGACAACCAAACTTTTTTTTTCAGTATTACTGTAAAGTAGCTCTTCAAGTGGAATGACGTATTAAAGATAAAATATTCTAAAGAAAGATACATTTAATATTTTTGGTCAGCCTTTATGTGATTTTTCACTCATACTGTAAATCAATAATGATTTTAGTCACTAATATTTATCAAATATTTCCAAATCATTCTACAAAGTTCTCCTTTAAATTATAATTATTTTTTCTTTTATATCCATATTTTATCCATTTATGTAATATTTAAATTATACAATTATTAAAATAGAATTCACAGTGTAGGCTTGTAAAGTATTAGTATTGCTCTATTAAACTCATGGGAACATATATGTTTCATTTATTATTAGTATTAAAGGTGTGTCTCTCTGTTGTATACACTGTTTAATGTGTATTATAAAAAAAAATAAGTTCAATTGGTATAAACACAATTGGGAAAAAATAGTCCATTCTCCTGGTGAGCATGTAAGACTATTTTTGTGGTGAATGCAGAAAATATCCCTGGTGAGCATGTTAAGACTATTTTTGTGGTGAATGTAGAAAATATCCCCAAATTAACCTAACTCTCAGTGCACCATGGACATCTATCAATTACATGTTACAGTAGGAACAGAGAGCATCAATTGATGTCATACAGTTCAATTAAGTGGAATTCCTTTAAGGGAGCTTCACCTACATTTACAGGCAAGGGTCTATCTCTTCCATTTTTCTGCGATCTTACATTTTGGGGCTGGATTTTATTCAGACCTGGAGAATTCTCAGGACTTAGAACAGTTTTGGCACAGTATGCACTTAATAAATACTTGTAAAATGAATAAAAGAATGTAGAATTACTGAAACATTTACACATTCATTTTACTTATGCTTCTATCACGAGAAATTAAGTAGTTCCCATTTCAATATTTTGTCATTTACATCTTGCTTCTGCACTTAGTAACTCAGAATTAATTGGGTAATAGTAATTTCTGTCTCCAGGTTGTAGTTACATGGTGAGACACAGGAAAACGAGTTTCAGGGATTTACGTGACACCTGATGTTTTCAGGCATGAAATGAAGTTGTATTTATAATATCTCATTTTAAAAAATCACTTTGATGCTTTCTAAAATATTCTGAAATTTCTACCAGAAAAATGAAGTTATTTAAAGAGTTACAAAAAGTTATAATCACAGTTTACCTAGAAACTGAAAGGGAAATATTTCAAATCCTTGGTTTTCTGAATTTGAAATAACCCTTTAGAATCTTAAGAACAGTGATATGTTTAGACAGATATTTTATGATAAAATTAACCACCATGACAAACAGCACTGAGTATTTTTGACAAGATATAAGGTCAAACACTTTGTTGTATTATTATTTGCATTCAGGATTAATTCTGTCCATGCACAGACACAAATGTCGTATTTAATCCCATAGAACGTAATACCCGCTTTATAAACATAGAGCTATCCACAATATCAGTTTATTAGCATTAGAAATTACAGAATTCTATCTCCAGCTGTTCTTTGTGAAGTTCAGAAACCAAACAATTAAACAAGAATACATTTACATTTCTAAGTGGTCTCTCTGGTCTTCTCTGTTACGGAGAACTCCATAAATCTAATCCTTGAAGATGTATCTACTGAGGCAATGTCTACATGACAACAAAGCATTCATATGAAAAACAGAAAATTGAACGATCCAGATGTCTCCCAATATCTGGGGTTTTGGCATCATGTAGATAAAACACTTGAGACACTGAGACCTTCCATTTAGTGTATGTGTTCTGAATCACTTATATGCAGTAATGAAATAGATTTGAGCAGCTCCCCACTGAGCAATGTAACATTCACATCAAAGCACAATCTTGGGTATGAACATCTGCCTAAGAACTTACGGAAACACCCCTAAATAAGTGTAGAGCCTCAATCAGCCAAGTCTAAGTTAGGTGAATTTTATAAAATCTAAAATTATATGTGTGGATGTGGATAGATGAGAGAGAGAGAGAGAGAGATACATACATAAATACATACATACATACATAGATACATAGATATAGGTGATAGATGATAGATGCATACATACATACATACATAGATATAGGTGATAGATAATTGATAGATATCTGATATATGTACACACACACACAGATGAAGGGGAACGTCTAGAAGTATCTATGCCAAATTATCTTTGAAATAATCCCTTTACGTTGTCATTCCCTTGTTGAAAAATTTGTAATGCTATATCACTTTTCAGTGGTTTCTGAAAAGTTTTTGGCTATAGAAGCTTTTGTTTAAATGAAATTTTACATAGAAATTCACTGTGCAAAATATATAAAAGCAGTTCTGCACTGATAAAAGCCTGAAACCCTGTTAAAATGGCCCCACAGATGCAACAGAACACAGGTTGACAACCACTAATCCATGCAATAAATCCACACTCTTGTCTGCCTTCAATAAATTTGTCCCACCTTACCTACCTTTCAGTTGAGCATTCATTAATTCAAAAAACATTCATTGAGCAATACTTATGTTAGACACTGTGAGGCACTGAAGACACAGTTATAAATAAAACTATGGGCTGGGCACAGTGCCTCACACCGGTAATCCCAGCACTTTGAGAGGCTGAGGTAGGTGGATCACCTGAGGTCAGGAGTTCAAGACCAGCCTGGACAATATGGCAAAGCCCTGTCTCTCCAAAAAAAAAAAAATTAGCCAAGTGTGGTGGCACGTGCCTGTAGTCCCAGCTACTTAGGAGACTGACGCATAAGAATTGCTTGAACCTGGGCAGTGGTGGTTATAGTGGACAGAGATCATACCAATGCACTCCAGTCTGGGCAACAGAGCGAGACTCCCTCTCAATAAAAAGTAAATAAATAACACTAAGACTGCATTCTCAAGAAATTTACATTCTAATAGACAAACATAAAAAAATTAATATAATGTGATTAGTATGATGTCTGTACATATGTCACAAAGGAAAGAATAATTAAATCATATAGATTAGTAAAGAAAAACTTTACCAAAACATATGTTTGAATTGGATCTTGAAAGAAGGCATAGGGAAATAAAGAATGTATAGGAGTTTGATGGGTGAATGAATGGGTAGGGGTAATTTTTAGTAGAGGAGATTGTGTACAAAAGCAGAGAACATGTGAGAGTATAGTGCCTTTGAATAACAGAGAACTCTAGGGTGGCTAAAATGTAGGATAGGAAGGGACCTTAACTAATCACAGAGCAAATTAAAGGGTATATTTCCCCATAATCAACGGGAAGCAATCCTTGAAATAGCCATGTAGGTCCATTTTAAAAAAGCAATAAAACCTATTTATTAAGCACATATCTCTGATTTCAGACAAATCTTAATTTGATTTCTGGTACTCTTACCATAGGTTTTAAGGCAAGTACTAGGTTTCTATGTCCTCATGCACAAACTGGGGTAATATCTATTTCACAAGGTTACTATAGAGATTATATAAAATCATATATGTAAAGTCAGTGCATAACAAGTTGTTATTACTGTCATTGTCATCGTTATCCTTTGTTTGGTTTGGTCTATCCTCATATCTGTGTCTGTTCATATTGTGTTCCTAAAACACATAGAATAGATCCCTTTTTCCATCTGTTTAACTAAAATGGACTTATCCTTCAGTCCCAGGCCAAACTCTACCTAGTATTCCTTTGACAAGACCTTTCCTGTGTGTGAATATTAAGAACACTTATAATCAGTACCTCCCACCTAATTTTTAAATAATCATTATCATATGTAAAATATGTAAATATGCATATGTATATATGTTTTGCCTACCAAACTACTTTGTAATCTCTATAAAAACTCTTAACAATATTTTCTGATTTCTTTACAAACCCTTGTGCCACCATCAGACTCTATTTACATACTCTCCACAAAATCACTTTCAAATCCTGTCACTTCTTTCTTTCCCACAGCCAACTTAGAGCTCATTAAGACTTTCATTATTTGACATACCACTATTTTCCCATTTATTACTGCCACATCATTTGGCTCTCCATCCAGTTTGGAAAGACATAGTCACTCCTTTTAACAATGCTCTATTTGCTTCCTAGAATTATCTATCTCGGTGACCACTTCCAACACATCGGTCCTGCCAATTTTAACCCCATGACAAATTGCAGTATGGTTTATCCCCTAATGCTTCTACACAGGTGTTGCTGTAGAAAATCATGAAAATTTGCTAATTCTTTTCACTACATATTCATGCACCTTAAACATGGAGAAGTTTTCAGTTCTAATCAGGTATCTTTTAATGTTTTTCTAGCTGAGTTCCAATTTTATTTCCTACACATCTCAGCACCCAGTACTTGTTTTACTTTCCAGTCCGCTGTCCATTTCCCTTATTTTGTGTAGATAACTCTACTTAAATTATTTTCAAAAATGAGTTCTTCAGGTAGTTATTCCTTCATTTTACTCACAATTTTAAAATGCCCATGATTCTTCTCCCATCCATTTTTTTTGTTATTAATTTTAGAGGAAGGTACATTCAGCTCTGAATTCGGGAGGTAAACCAGGTCTCCTTACTTCCTCTAGACTCTTATTCTATCAACTATATTCTCTTATCATTTTAATTTTCTCCACTGTATATTTAAGCATGAAAATTTAACAAGTGAATAAAGGGGGAAATTTTATTTTTGACAGAGGAAACTGTGCAAAAGCACAGTCTAGTACTAATAAATTGCGTACTAATAAACTCAGCTTCTTGTGTTAAGACACAGTTTTACGTTTCTCATAGAATTAATCTACCAAATTATCAAGTTAAGGTTCTAACACATGAGAAAACATTATGTTTATGCTGCCTTCATTTACTCAATCTAATCAGTCCTCAAACTATTGTCATTTGGCATTCATCACCACTACTGGGATAAAACTACTTTCTTGATTATCACAAATGTGTTTATAAATTCCAGAGCAAGTAATCTGTTGTTGATTACTTCATTCTTCTTCCTGAAACCCATAAACTTAACAAAAAACAGGAAAGGAAATTTCATCTTCAATGAACCCAGAGGCCAGGAGCTTTGGCTCACGCCAGTAATCTCAGCACTCTGGGAGGCCAAGGTAGGGGGATTGCTTGATCCCAGGAGTTCAAGAACCAGCCTGGGCAATATGGCAAAACTTCATCTTTACAAAACATACAAAAATTAGCTGGGCATAGTGGCACAAGCCTGTAGCCCCAGCTACTTGGCTGAGGCAAGAGGATCACCTGAGCCTGGTGAATTAGGTGAGATTCACTGCTGAAGCTGGAGCTGGAATTATCACACCCAAACCCATTGCCACTATGTATTATAACTATGTCAGAGTGAACCGCAGGGAGAGAGTTAACAAATGATGACTGCGTTATGGACTGTGAATATTCTTCCAAGTGCTTTCCCTAACTAAATTTTTTCTATTTTTTTCCCCATTACACTTATTTTTCTTTCTTCCAGCACATCAACTCTAACTTCTATGTAGCTTGATACTAAATGCATTGTTGGTTCTCTGGAGAGACAAACGATATATGAGAAGATTTTCACAAGATCACAAATGTGGAAAAGTCCAACAACAGGCCCTCTGCAAGCTGGAGAGCCAAAGAAGCCAGTAGAGGTAAAGCGATTCAGTCAGCAAGCCTCAAACCCAGGAAAGCCCACTGAGAAGCCCCCAGTTCAAGGCTGAAGGCCCAAGAGCCCCCAGGAGGCTTCTGGTGCAAGTCCCAGAGTCTAAAAGCCAAAGAACCTGGAATCTGATGTCCCAAGATTAGGAGGAGTAAAGCATCCAAATCCAGAAGGAAGGAAGAGACCAATGAGAAAGAAAATCTGCCTTCTTCCTGTTTGTCCCATTGAGGATACCAGTCAGAGGATGGTGCCCGCCCACATTGAGGGTGGGGCTTCCTCTCCCAGTCCACTGATTTATATGTCAGTCTCCTCTGGATACCCCTTCATAGACACATCGAAACAGTGTTTCCTCAGCCATCTAGGCATTCCTCAATCCAATCAAGTAGATAGCTAAAATTAAGCATTACACAGTCATATCACAAGTAGAATGTTGTGGGGGAGAAGGAAGCATATACTATCATTGGACTCTTGTATTGGTTTTGAAGGGGGAAATTACATTCCAATGACATGATTCCTAATATCAGAGCTGAATTCATGTTCTTTTGACAGAAACATTGGGTTACTACTAGTTTTAATGTTCCCATCACTGGAAGTTTTAGGAATGAGGACAATGCTTCAGGCACTATCTTTCTGTTTTCACATCTAAATGGCTAGTCCTATCCTTGACCCCAAGTGGTAGGCTCATGACTTTTACCATCCCCAGACCTCTTCTCCCAACTGTGTCCAAGCTCCCAAATTCTGATGTTTTCTTTTGATCTCCATACTTCCTTTTCTGCCATATTCAAACTCAGTCAAATGCAGTTTTTAATGCCTGTACCATTTTTTAATGCATATATCATGTTTTTCTCATTTTTACCTGAAATGCTAGGTTAGTCTTCATCATTTCTCATTTTAATTGCTCTAATAGGTGCTGAGCCAGCATCCAGGATTCAAGCCTTCCCTAACCCATTCTGATACACAGTGATAATATTTACAAAAATCAAATAATCACAGCTCAAATTATGTTCCTTCATCTTTCAGTTTCTCCTCATTGCCTATTACCTAAATAAAGCTCATCACACGTTAGCCCAACCTTCACACTCTTCTTTAATTTGACTTCAATATACTCTTCTAGCCTATATTCCACTATCTTGTTTACATAGTCCACTGTTAGCAAATAATTGCTCAGCATTGTTTCAGATACCCTGCTCTCCAGTCTACGTCTCAAACCACAGTTTTTCTCCACTTAGAACGCCTTTCCTTATCACTGCTATAAAAATTCTAACATTTCTCAAGGACCAACTTAAATGTCATCTCTAGACAATAAATTAACCCTCTCATTCAAATTGAAGCACTTTCTTATAAGGTGTAAGGGATACAGTTTCAGATTTCTACTTATGGCTAGCCAGTTTTCCCAACACCATTTATTAAATAAGGATTCCTTTCCCCATTTCCTGTTTTTCTCAGGTTTGTCGAAGATCAGATTGTTGTAGACATGTAGAATTATTTCTGAGGGCTCTGTTCTATTCCATTGGTCTCTGTTTTAGTACCAGTACCATACTGTTTTGGTTACTGTAGCCTTGTAGTATAGTTTGAAGTCAGGTAGCATGATGCCTCCAGCTTTGTTCTTTTGGCTTAGAACTGTCTTGGCAATGTGGGCTCGTTTCTGGTTCCATATGAACTTTAAAGTAGTTTTTTCCAATTCTGTGAAGAAAGTCATTGGTAGCTTAATGGAGATGGCATTGAATCTATAAATTACCTTGGGCAGTCTGGCCATTTTCATGATATTGATTCTTCCTATCCATGAGCATGAATGTTCCTCCATTTGTTCGTGTCCTTTTTTATTTCACTGAGCAGTGATTTGTAGTTCTCCTTGAAGAGGTCCTTCACATCCCTTGTAAGTTGGATTCCTAGGTATTTTATTCTCTTTGAAGCAATTGTGAATAGGGGTTCACTCATGATTTGGCTCTCTGTCTGTTACTGGTGTATAAGAATGCTTGTGATTTTTGCACATTAATTTTGTATCCTGAGACTTTGTTGAAGCTGCTTATCAGCTTAAGGAAATTTTAGGCTGAGACAATGGAGTTTTCTAAATATACAATCATGCCATCTGCAAACAGGAACAATTTGACTTCTTTTCCTAATTGAATACCCTTGATTTCTTTCTCTTGCCTGATTACCCTGGCCAGAATTTCCAACACTATGTTGAATAGGAGTGGTGAGAGAGGGCATCCCTGTCTTGTGCCAGTTTTCAGGGAGAATGCTTCCAGTTTTTGCCCATTCCATATGATATTGGCTGTGGGTTTGTCATGAATAGCTCTTATTATTTTGAGATATGTTCCATCAGTACCAAATTTATTGAAAGTTTTTAGCACAAAGGGCTGTTGAATTTTGTCAAAAGCCTTTTCTGCATCTATTGAAATAATAATGTAGTTTTTCTCTTTGGTTCTGTTTATATTCTGGATTATGTTTATTGATTTGCATATGTTGAACCAGCCTTGCATCCCAGGGATGAAGCCCACTTAATCATGGTGGATAAGCTTTTTGATGTGCTGCTGGATTCAGTTTGCCAGTATTTTATTGAGGATTTTTGCATCAATGTTCATCAGGGATATTGGTCTAAAATTCTCTTTTTTTGTTGTGTCTCTGCCAGGCTTTGGTATCAGGATGATGTTGGCCTCATAAAATGAGTTAGGGAGGATTCCCTCTTTTTCTATTGATTGGAATAATTTCAGAAGGAATGGTACCGGCTCCTCCTTGTACCTCTGGTAGAATTCAGCTGTGAATCCGTCTGGTTCTGGACTTTTTTTGGATGGTAAGCTATTAATTATTGCCTCAAATTCAGAGCCTGTTATTGGTCTATTAAGGGATTCAACTTTTTCCTGGTTTAGTCTTAGGAGAGTGTAAGTGTCCAGGAAATTATCCATTTCTTCTAGGTTTTCTAGTTTATTGCATAGAGGTGTTATAGTATTCTCGGATAGTAGTTTGTATTTCTGTGGGGTTGGCGGTGATACCCCTTTATCATTTTTTATTGCATCTATTTGATTCTTCTCTCTTTTCTTCTTTATTAGTCTTGCTAGCGGTCTATCAATTTTGTTGATCTTTCAAAAAACCAGCTCCTGGATTCATTGATTTTTTGAAGGGTTTTTTGTGTCCTTATCTCCTTCAGTTCTGCTCTGATATTAGTTATTTCTTGCCTTCTGCAAGCTTTTGAATGTGTTCCCTCTTGCTTCTCTAGTTCTTTTAATTGTGATGTTAGGGTGTCAATTTTAGATCTTTCCTGCTTTCCCTTGTGGGCATTTTGTGCTATAAATTTCCCTCTACACACTGCTTTAAATGTGTCCCAGAGATTCTAGTATGTTTTATCTTTGTTCTCACTGGTTTCAAAGAACATCTTTATTTCTGCCCTAATTTAGTTAATTCAAGATGGATTAGAAACTTAAATGTTAGACCTAAAACCATAAAAACCCTAGAAGAAAACCTAGGCAATACCGTTCAGGACATAGGCATGGACAAGGACTTCATGTCTAAAACACCAAAAGCAATGGCAACAAAAGCCAAAATTGACAAATGGGATCTAATTAAACTAAAGAGCTTCTGCACAGCAAAAGAAACTACCATCAGAGTGAACAGGCAACCTACAGAATGGGAGAAAATTTTTGCAATCTACGCATCTGACAGCGAATATCCAGAACCTACAAAGAACTCAAACAAATTTATAAGAAAAAATCAAACAACCCCATCAACAAGTGGGCAAAGGATATGAACAGACATTTCTCAAAAGAAGACATTTATGCAGCCAACAGACACATGAAAAAATGCTCATCATCATTCGCCATCAGAGAAATGCAAATCAAAACCACAATGAGATACCATCTTACACCAGTTCGAATGGCAATCATTAAAAAGTCAGGAAATAACAGGTGCTGGAGACGATGTGGAGAAATAGAAACACTTTTACACTGTTGGAGGGACTGTAAACTAATTCAACCATTGTGTAAAAGAGTGTGGCGATTCTTCAAGAATCTAGAACTAGAAATACCATTCAACCCAGCCATCCCATTACTGGGTATGTACCCAAAGCGTTATAAATCATGCTGCTATAAAGACACATGCACCCGTATGTTTATTGTGCCACTATTCACAATAGCAAAGACTTGGAATCAACCCAAATGTCCATCAGTGACAGATTGGATTAAGAAAACGTGTCACATATACACCATGGAATACTATGCAGCCATAAAAAAGGATGAGTTCGTGTCCTTTGTAGGGACATGGATGCAGCTGGAAACCATTATTCCCAGCAAACTATCACAAAAACAGAAAACCAAACAATGCGTGTTCTCACTCATAGGTGGGAATTGAACAATGAGAACACTTGGACACAGGAAGGGGAACATCACACACCAGGGTCTGTTGTGGGGTGGGGGTAGTGGGGAGGGATAGCATTAGGAATATACCTAATGTAAATGACGAGTTAATGGGAGCAGCACACCAACATGGCACATGTATACATATGTAACAAACCTGCACATTGTGCACATGTACCCTAGAACATGAAGTATAATAATAAAAAAGAGAAACACTTTCTTGTTTACACTTTCATAATTGTCAGAAGTATACTTGTTATAGCATTTATAAGATTTTTATTTTATAGCCTTTAATTTACAGTTATTATTATTCACCTTATTTATGTTTATTTTATAGTTTTGTTATTTGTTATCTTTTTACTGGTCACAAGACCTAGCACAATACCTGTACACATAAGCATTTAAAAAGTAAAGTTTTACTTATTTTCTAAAGAGGAGATAGATATGTGACAATATTCAGTACTTTCTTCATACTTTTATATTTTTTAGCCTGGTAAACCTATCTACTTGGTGAATTTCCTTTGGTCTTCTTTCTACAGTTAATGAAAGAAATGATGTTTTTTGTTTGTTTGTTTGTTTGTTTTTGTGATTCAATACTTCAAGGAAAACGAAACCTCAACTTTTCCTAGACTTAAACTCTAAAAGTAACAATATAATATTACTCTTTTACATTTCCACCTCCAGCAAAGAAAATCAGTGTCTTCTAACTAATGGAAGAAAAAAAAAAAAAAAAAAAAAAAAAAAATTGTGGGTTTTTTTTTTTTCACACCCCAACAATAGAAACCCCCCCCCCACAAGAAGGGTAGGGGTAGACAGGTGACAGCCCACATTTTTAACTACNGAAAAAAAAAAAAAAAAAAAAAAAAAACTAAAATTGTGGGTTTTCTTAATTTAAAGGTATTTTAATATCAGATTTTAAAATAACAAAAATATCAGATTTTAAAAACTGAACTGTATGTTTTTAAATAAATGCATATTTCATTTATTGAGATTAAGAGTATGTCTGTTTTACAAAAACATGATTCGATTAAGAATTTGAATATGGAAATACCTGTTAAAGTACGACATAGTGGCATTTTTTATTAATGATCACTACACTCTACTCGTGTAACAACCTGTAAACCTTAGTTATAAGTCCAAGTCTTTCTTGTGAATTTCTACTATATTTTTCTCCATCTAAACTGGCAGTGATAGAATAAATGTATTACATACCAAATAGTGACTTTCGATATATAAGCAAAGCAGTATCCAAATTGTAGATGGTACAGAAGATTGTGGGGAAAATGTCAAATATTCTGGTCCTGGGTAGAAAGGTGTGGTTTAGACAATCTTTCTTCAACACTCTTCCACCTACCACACATACCTCTCCAAGTTAGACACCTATTCTGGCTCCATCAACGATCTGATCACCATCATCTCTATTCTCAGTCAGCTCTCAGAATATTTATGAAGTTACAAATAAACACCTTGATTTATTTTTCTCTAAAGTACTTACTTTAAGAGACTTTGCTTGTTAACCCAAATAAATGTCTCAAAAAAGGAAAATATTAGGTACGTTCTAGGAAAAAAGAAAATGAATTTTGAGATCAGTTTTCCAAATCAGCAACATCAAAATGGTATAGCTATTGGGGGCAGTGGCTCACACATGTAATGCCAGCACTTTGGAAAGCCAGAGAAGCAGGATTGCTTGAGGCCAGGAGTTCAAGACCAGCCTGGGCAACATAGCAATACTCCTATCTTTACAAAAAAAAATTAAATTAGCTAGGTGTGGTGGCACATGCCTGTTGTCCTAGCTACTTGAGAGGCTGAGTTTGAAGGATTGCTTGAGCCCAGGAATTTGAGGTTACAATGAGCTACATAACCTTAAATTCATGCCACTGCACTGCAGCCTGGGTGGCAAGGCAAGACCTTGTCGAAAAAAAAAAAAAAAGAATACCTTACCTACTCCTGCTGTTATTGGCCATGCTTCTGAAGGAAAATACAGGCAATAGAAAATGTCAGGATTTGAGATCTCAGAATTCCAAGTCTAAATCATAGCTAGACACCCAACACAAGGCTAATACATACTCTGTTGCTACTAAAGCATCAGCCTCAATTGTTTTTGTTTCTTCACTTGTCAATTTTATTATAATACAGAAATATTCAATATCTTCTTTTATCCTCTTCTTCTTAAGCAAAGGCAGGCTTCCCTACTTGGAATTTTTATTTTCAAACTCAATTTACACAACTGCCACATGGAACAATAAAAACAAAGAAGGAAAATTCAAAGATGTTTACTTCTTTTGCAATCCTACCAAAGATCCATTCACCACAATTTCTTATGAACAGAATTTTGTTCTTGAATCCTAGTCAAGTTCTTCTGTTTTGGAAACTGAATAAAGGATGAGATAATTGAGCTTTCTCTAAACATTAAAGCATGCTTTCTACATGTTTGCATTCTGAATAACAAGAAGAATAATGTCTGTTTATCTAGGGCTCAATTGCATGTCAGGTACTGTTCAAAATACTTTGCATATGTTATCTCATTTAATCATCACAAAAACCAGTGAATTAGATACTATTATTATTCTCATTTTACAGATACTTGTCATACCTTGCTCAAGCATATATATAGTTAGAAAGGAGTAGAGTCAAGGCTCAGCAGTTAAGATGTACAGTTCCAGAGTCCATACTGGGCCCCTCCTAATTATGCCTGAACACTTTTCTCTTTTCATTTGATTTTTGAAACACTTCTGTGACAGAGTCATGGTTGAGTATTTTCATTTTGCAAATAAGAAAACTGAAGTTCAGAGGTATTTGGTAACTTATCACGTTTTAGGCTGTATTTTTCAATATGATATACACTATGTGTCTATATAATTAAGTTACTTAAAATTAAATATTCGGTCCCTCAGCCACATTTCAAGTGCTCAATAGCTTCACACAGCGAGTAGCTACTGTTCTGAAGAGTACAGATCCATGCCATGTCCATTATTGCAGAAAATTCTACTGGACAGCACTGCTTTCTAAAGAACATCCTTTGTCTGTATCGACAGAAGCAGGCAAATCTTATCCTTAAAGTCCAAAGGAATTATTGAGATAAAATACTTTATGCACCTGCAGCACAGCCAAAGTATTGCTAATGCAAAAGAAAAGCAATTGATAAAGTTAATGCATTTTAATATAGTAATCACCAGCTTCATTTTTAAGCTTAGATTATACAAAAGGAACAATTGATGAAAGATCAGAATTTAAAAAAAATAAAATTATAAAACATAAAAAAGAAAACCTGTGTAGTTAAATGTGGAATTAACCTAGAATCATAATTTTTTCATTAGCATTAATCTATTAAGCTCATCTACTCTATAAGAAAAAAAATCTAACAATTGGTAATCATATTCTGCAAGTTTTACAATGTAAAGTTTCCAAAGTTGTGAAAAAAATTAAATAATGGTTTGCATTTTGCTGGTACATATGCAGATCACTCATTAGGAATTCCCTAAACTGGAAATGAGGTGCTCATTTTTATAATGAAATCTATGGCTTTAAAATAGATTTCTTTAGGTAGATATTTTGTGCCCATTGACCAGTGCTCACCGCTCTCACAAACACTTGACTAAAACTAAGTGATGTAGACAGTAATGGCCTTACTTGTAACGTAAGCCCCTATATCCTGGAAATTTTAATTCTACACAAAATACCTTATCATTAATTTGATGAAATTAAATTAAAACTAGTAAACAAGCTGGTGCTTCATTTTAAAGACAATATATCATCCCTTTAAGAAAAATATGTAAGTTTTTGTTATTTGGGGAAAAATCCACAGACATAAATGAGAATAAGAAAGAAGAAGGATAAAAAAGAAAACAATTTTGTGTTTGGGAAAGGCAGAGCTAGAGGCTCTGAAGGCACAGAATATCAAATCTAAATTTTTATCAGTTTAAAGGGAAATGACCCAGTGTGATATGTAGAGACCTCAATTCTCTCAGGAAGAGAGAAATGAGTGGATTCCTCGGAACTGGAACACGTTAGCACTATAGAAAAGTTTTCAATAGCAAACTCCCCAACACCATTCCTCAACTGTAACCCCATTTAGTGAAAATAGCTGAGTTTTGTGGCTCCTAAAAGACAGATAAAGAATGAAGTACTGGAAGGTGCTGGAAATGGGGAGGTGTTGGCTAAAGGGCACAAATGTTTAGTTATAAAACAAATAAGTTCTGAGGATCTAAAGTACAGCATGGTGAGCATTGTTATTAATAGTGTATTGTATATTTGAAATTTGCTAATAGATCTGAAATGTTTTATTAAAAAGATATCTATGAGTGCTGTTATACATATATTAAGTCACCTCACACACTTAAAATATATACAATTTTATTTTAAATTATATTTTAACAAATTCAAGTGATAAAGAAGGAAAATAATGAGAGACATAGAGACAGAAGAGAAAAAGAAAATGTGCAAGAGAGGAATCACTTCCTTTTGGAATAAATGGAATTACCAATCTACAGAGGTGAGGCCAGACCAGCTCTGCACATTGTGCATTAGTGGGGTGCAATGCGGGCCTGAAGAAATGGCAGGAGGTGGGTGAGCGTGGAGGGGAGAGCAATGCCCCATGCTTCCTTCCCTTTCTCATGGATTACCTGCCCTCTATAAGCTAGAAATAGGCTTGTACATGAGATGTAATTTCTAAAAATCAGCAATAAGAACAAGCAAAATAGTTCATTTACCCCCAGGGAGTCAAGGATTGTACTTCCAGGTTTGTGCTTCCTGAGGGAAATCTTCTGAACAAAGAAATGAAGGCATACTACATTTCTGACTTAAGATGGAAATTATTTCTTTAAATCTTATCCGTGAAACAAACCTTGAAAACCCAGGCATCTCCTTTCAAATTATATTAAAACCATGTTGCAACCCTTAAGAAGAAGAACAGTTTTCCTACTTTTAAACTACCCCAGAGAAAGATGCTTCGAGATCTACAGCAGAATAGTTCTTCTAATGTTTGACAATTTATACCATGTAAGTACAATAAAGTATAATATAATCCTTCCTCTGTATAAACAAGTCTCTCAAGGAACTCACCCTCTTTGCCTTTTCTTCAGTGGAGATAAGCTTTTCATAGACAAATATCAAATCACCACAAGCCTTCAGCACTTCATGCTGAGACTCTTCTCCATTTTTTAACGTTTCAACTAAATACATTTTTTCCAGTCACTTTAACGATTTAAAAAAAAAAAAAAACACTCTGTGAATAAATTGCAATCGTGTAACTTATTAGTTATCTGTAAAAAATTGACTCAAATTTGATTTATTTATTTCAAATGTGACCAGGCAATTTGTTTCCATAATTACCAGATAAAGGAAAGTAAACATTTCCTTTACGAGTCAAGAAATATATTTCTTTTGATTATGCTCTAAAAACAAACCCAAAGATACAATTGCAAATAAAATACTTAGCTACTCATTTTATTAATTTTGCCATTTTGAGTTTGGCAAGCTAGTTTTTCAAAGCACTGGTGTGTGTAAAAAAAGGGCTTATTTTTATGTTTTTTAATATAGTAAGTTTCAACTGATGATTTATTTCATGCAAATAATTAAATACCAAATTACAGTATGTGGTGAGTAGAAATGGCTAATAGAACATGCCTATCAAACCTGGGGAATATTAGAGTGTGCATATGGGTTCAGTTCAGTTAACAGAAAAATTGGATTCCAATCATTTACTCTTGATAGCAATTTTACCCTCTGTTTTTAGGTTCACCTGACATAACAGTACAAGACAAGCTATATTTGCAAAATAACACCTGGGAACATGCCTTGCACAAAATTCATTATTTGCTTAACAGTTTTATGCATGTTCTGTACATTATTTGAAAAGTCATCACGTACACAGTTGACATGTTACTAGGGGATTTTGCTTCTGCATTTTTTCAGTGAAAAGCGACACATTTAAAGATCAGAACATGGGTAGGTTTATTTGCAGTAGTATATCAAAGTAGCTGGATTAAAACTGGAATGACTTTTCTTCCTTCATAAACTCCTGTCTAATATCTATGAAAGCTGAAATATTAATTAGCAGCATAGCTGTTTGAGGATGGTTTAATTTTTTTCACATTAATCCTTCTATTAAAAAGATAAAAGTCTTTCCATACCTACTCTTCAGACTATTATGTACTTTCATTAACTTTCTTCCTGGCCAGAAAGAAACATTGTAGCAATACTAATTACCATTAGGACCTGAAAAGATCACCAGTGCTACATAAATAAACATATATTAGGAAGAAAACAATTTTATGCTCTGATATTATGCATTATAATATGGCCACTTTCTGTAAAATACCATTCCTATTTTTTGGCAAATTTAATCTTTGTTATATTTACTTTGTTTCTATCCTAAATTGTAGAAATAGACATCCACAGCCATCTTCTAAAAATTCACATTATTTGAGCACAAAGGGAATTGAAAAGAGAGATGTGAGAGATTAGAGCAACTCGATCACATTTATCATAGAGGTATACACCACTGTCCTCCCGGCAGTGAATTAATGGTGTCACAATTGTAAACATACAAATCAAGTGACATAATTATGTAGGCTAATACTTATGTAGGCACTGTTCTAACGGGTTTACCCATATTATCTCTTTTAATATAAGAACCCCATGAGGCCGGGCGCGGTGGCTCAAGCCTGTAATCCCAGCACTTTGGGAGGCCGAGACGGGCGGATCACGAGGTCAGGAGATCGAGACCATCCTGGCTAACATGATGAAACCCCGTCTCTACTGAAAAATACAAAAAACTAGCCGGGCGCGGTGGCGGGCGCCTGTAGTCCCAGCTACTCGGGAGGCTGAGGCAGGAGAATGGCGTGAACCCGGGAGGCGGAGCTTGCAGTGAGCAGAGATCCGGCCACTGCACTCCAGCCTGGGCGGCAGAGCGAGACTCCCTCTCAAAAAAAAAAAAAAAAAGAACCCCATGATGGAGGTATTGTTATTATTAATTTCCATTTCACAGATAAAGAGACTGAAACGCAGTAGTTAATGGCAGAGCCTAGATTTGATCACACACAGGCTGGTTCCAGAGTTTGGCTGGCTGTGCTTATTACTAACGTAATGTTATAGGCCATTGTGTATAAGGCTCATGCCAAACACCAAATGTGGGTATACAATGTCCAGTCTGAACAGTGCTGTGGAAACATTTTTCTAACTAAACTCTCATTGCTGCTTCTCCCAGAATCTATAAATGCTCCAGCTTTGGCTCCGAGCCACCTCCAGAAGAAATGAAATATCCCTGTCTTATTGAAGAATGGTCATGGAACTCAAATTCTATAGAACAGTAACATCAAGTTACAGCGACATTGGCACGCATAAAAATCTCTCCAGCTAGAAGTCACAGTGCTATTTGGCAGGACATTACACTTTTATAATTTTATTTGGATTAATCAATTGTTTTAACCATAGTGTTCTGAACTTGGCAAGACACCAAAACAAGCAATTGGAACATTGATATATTAGTTTTCAATTGCCGCTAAAACAAACAAACAATAATTTTAAGGGCTTAAAACAAAATTTCTTAATAACTTGCTATTGCCAGGGTGTATTACTCAAGGTTCTCCAGAGGGACAGAACTAATAGGATATATATATATGAACTTATTAAGAAGAATTGGCTTACACAATCACAAGGTAAAGTCCTATGATAGGTCATCTGCAACATGAGGGAGAAAGAAGCCATTAGTGACTCAGTCCAAGTCCAAAAGCTTTAAAATCAGGGAAGCTGACAGTGCAGCCTTCAGTCCATGCCTGAAGGCCTGAGAGCCCCCAGCAAACTACTGACGTAAATCCAAGAGTCCAAAAGCCAAAGAACTTGGAGTCTGATGTCCAAGGGCAGGAGGATAGAAGGAATCATCTAGCATGGGAGGAAAATCAAAGCCAGAAGACTCAGCAAGCCAAGCTGTTCCCATCTTCTTTCACCTACTTTGTTCTAGCCTCACTGGCAGCCAATTGGATGGTGCCCACCCACATTGAGGGTGGGTGGTCCTCTCCCAGTCCACTGACTCAAATATCAATCTTTTCTGGCAACACCCTCACACCCAGAAATAATACTTTATCAGCTATCTTGGCATCCTTCAATCCAATCAAGTTGACACCTAATATTATCCATCACACAGGAGTCAGTTGTCCAGGCATCATCTAGTTAGGTTTTCTGTTAAACGGTCTTGCTGGCCTAAAATCAAGGTATCGGTCAGGTCTAAGTTCTCATCTAGTTTTCACTTGGAGTTCTCATCCAAACTCATGCATGCTGTTGGCAGAATGCACTACCTTGTGGTTATAGAACTGAAGCTCCTGTTTTCTTCCTGGCTGCTGGCTAGCTGTCACTCTAATCTCCAACAGTCACCCTCGGGACCCAGCCACAAAGTCCTCTCAAACCATGGGAGCTACTTTTTCAAATACACCAGGAGAATTTCTCTTCAGGAAGGACCCGGTTTCTCTTTTAAGGACCCAACTGGCTAGGTCAAGTTCATGAAGAAAAATCACCATTTTGATTAACTCAAAGGCAACTGAGTAGGAACCTTAGTTATATCTGTAAACTACTTTTAACCTGCCCTAATCTGTTGGTTAGAAGTTAGTCATAGTCTGGATTAAGAAAATGTGGCACATATACACCGTGGAATACTATGCAGCCATAAAAAAGGATGAGTTTGTGTCCTTTGTAGGGACATGGATGCAGCTGGAAACCATCATTCTCAGCAAACTATCGCAAGAACAGAAAACCAAATACCACATGTTCTCACTCATAGGTGGGAATTGAACAATCAGATCACTTGAACACAGGAAGGGGAGCATCACACACTGGGTCCTATTGTGGGGAGGGGGTAGGGGGGAGGGATAGCATTAGGAGATATACCTAATGTAAATGACGAGTTAATGGGTGCAGCACACCAACAAGGCACATGTATACATATGTAACAAACTGCACATTGTGCACATGTACCCTAGAACTTAAAGTATAATTAAAAAAAAAAAAAGAAAGTTAGTCATAGTTTTCACTTGAACTTAGTAGAAGGGGTTTATACAACGGTTTTTGGCAGAATTCACATACTGTCTATTACAACTAGGGAGTGATGGAAAAGAAATTATAAATTACATAAACTAGTTAATTTAATATAATAAAATAATTGTTTGACCCTTTATATATAGGTTCTTCAATTCTCAAGAACTTTCCTTCTCCCTTAAGACATTTCCTACAGAGAATACCAAATCTGAAGAAAGTGTTAGCTCATTCATTTTATTTTGGGTTACAAGTTTTTATTTATCCCAACACTTAACTAAAAATCACATATGGATGCTTAGAGAATGAGCTCTGTGTGTGTGTGTGTGTGTGTGTGTGTGTGTGTCTATGAGAGAGGGAGAGAGAAAGAGACTTTTGATCACTTTATTTTCATACTCATGTATTTTAAAGATATTGAAAGTTATCACATGAACAAGGATCATTTCCTGAAGACAAATTCATAACATTTTGATGAAACACTTCTTGTAAAAGATAAAACTATTACAAAAGTCTTTTTAGCATTTGGCTAACTGTATCTTTTGTTTAATCTTCATAATCAATAGCTCTCTTTTCACTAACCATAATCCTATTAGAAATCTCCTTCTAGCTAACACAATTAACAAAAGGAAAATATAAAGTAAACACAAGATTATAAATAAAACATTGAAAACAAATAATTTTAATACAAAAAGTTTACTCATTTAATTATTGTAAAATGTTATCCTCAGTGTGAGGAATCTGAAGCACGGGAAAGCTGAGTAACTTGCCTGAGACCACATATCTAATACAGGAAAAGAACCAGAAATTGACCCCAGGGGCTCTCAAGTCTATTTGTATAAACACTATGCCATGCTAATCTTCCAAGTGTAATAGTCAAGAGGTTCTATAAATTTTTAAGTTTCTATGAAAATCTTAAAAGGAAAAATAAAACTAGTTGTTTTGAAATTCTCACATTGAGCATAGCAATACAATTCATCCTCAGTGGATACTGAATAACTAAGTAGACATTTCTATGTCTTCCCAGAATGTTCCACAGAACATTGGCTCTGAGGAATACTAAGAAGTTTTACGTGAAAATGATTGCAGCATTCAATATATTTGGAAATCTCTAGCCAAACATGAAATGGTTTCTTTAATGTGGAACTTCTTAGAACCCAGAATGTACCAAAGTACTAAGAAGAGGATATGATTTGCTCCATTTTTCAAAACTATTAAATTATAAAATCTTCCTTTTTCAAACCTTCTTTCTCGGAGAAATAGCATTTGGCTAAACACATTTTCAAAATGTTGCTTTCAAATGCTGTACACTCTGAAGTCGTTACTTATAAGTGCCTTGAAAATATTAGGCCTTGGAGAACAATATATCATTTCAATTTGCAGTTTTTATGCCTGACTCCTTGTCCTGTGAGGAAAGAAGATTTATCATAAACCTACATATTTACATGATAAATGAAAAATGTTGACTGCTCATGTCTAATATTTGGTGTGCTTCAGTCAGAGATTTTAGTTTCAAGCCACAGAAGCAGATTCAGGTTGATTTCAGTAGAAAAGGAATGAGTGAAAAAGATATCGGTAGCTCAGAGAACCACAGGAGAACTAGAGATCCAGGCAGAGGCAATTTAAGAGGATGCTTAAAATGATGCCATAGGACTGCTGCCACTCAGCCACTTCCAATATGCTTGCACTGTTACAAGCAGTATTCCTGCCTCCTTGCAGTGGGTGCTACAAGTGGCACTGCTTCTACTCTTGCCCCGGAGATTCAATAATCCTTTTGCTTACTCTCACCATTAGGAGGAATTTTCTAGTTTTCTCTTGTTACTTTTACCAGTTCCTGATTCCCACTCTGGGGTGGTCCATTTTATTGGTGGATCCAAGGAAATATCTGCAATTCCACTGAAGGAAAGCTGGGGAAGCCTCCTATCAAAACCAAAAGGTGATGAGTTCCTCAAACTCTAGGAAGGGATCCAAGTTTTTAAACAGTTAAAATATTAGAAATTTTAACCACATTAGGGAGGAGATTGGATAATGAGAAAGTATTTAATGGGTACAACATACATTATTTGGGTGATGGATGCACTACAAGCCCAGATTTTGGCACCATGCAATATAGCCATGTAACAAAATTGTGTTTGTAACCCTTACGTTTACACAAATTTAAATAAAACAAAATGTTTACCACATGGAAGTACTAAATCTCCCGCATAAATTGAACTCTGTATCCTTCACAGTCGATAAAGCCTTTAGCATGACAAGAACCACCAATAAGTTATTTGCAAAGAAATTATAACAATGCCTGGCACATAGTAAGGGCATTAAAAGGGTTTTTAAACTAAAATGACATAAAATAAAGTAGTCTTCCTACTGACGCTAGTGTCCAAAGGTCAGTAAGAGATCCCTGAATGAATCAGCATTGGAGAAGCACAAATTTCACCAGCTCTCTGTTTCCTACAGCCATGTTTCCCATCTGGTGAAGAAATGTATGAATGAATTCAAATAGTAAAGACAGACACTGCTCTTAATGCCAGGCTTCATTCTGGTGGCTACAGATTTTCCCCACCTCCAGCTCTCCACCTCTTATTTGAATGAGTTTATGGAATTCGGGACAGACCTCTTCTATTTAATTCCAAACACATACAGCATTTGTGCATTTATCAAGAAAGTCTGAGCACTGTAACAGGAGCCTGAAGATCCTATGATGTTACTTAAGTTAGATGAAGCTATATGTGTCTAAACACGTTATTGTAAACTACAACTATAATCAAGTGATAAGCCTCTGAACATTTATCTTCTACCTTATCTGCTTTGGAAAAAGAGTCAGTTTTCCACCCTCATCTCATACATCAAAGTAAAGATCATGATTGATTGAAGCTTGTGTCTACACAGCTAAAACTGGGTAGTGCATCCAGTGGAGTAATTCTTGGCCTCATGATTTATAAATTCCACACTCTAGATCTACTGCCCCTTTAGTCTGGACACAATATTTCTATCTTCTTTAGGTTTAGATGAAACTTTCTTACTGATAAACCCAATCGAATTAACAATCATAGAACACATTACATAATAATTCACAATCAAAATCTTTTGTAGGAGAATATATTCATATAGGGAATACAAATATTGAAAAGTATCTAACCCACGGAATGAGTGACTATGGAGGATTGGCGACTGTTAGTCTCGCTGAGGAAAGAAAGCAAAGTTGGTTACTCCAAGAATATAACCATGAACCTGACCATCTAACTTCAGTCTCTTCATACACTTTCTGGTGGATTACCATTGGGCTACCTTCCAAACAAATACTGCCCAGGGATAAAATCGATGGTGGGTTGATTGGACATGCATTTGAATTTATTCTCCATCATCTTAAACAAGAAAAAAAAGGTCCATTTTGATATCATGATTTTTCTTTCTTGCAAAATGTCTCAAGTGCAGACACAGCCCTCAAGAAAGTAGGATAGTACTCCAGGGGAAATTATGTATAAAATCCTTTATAAGACAATCAAGAATCTAATGTGGTACTTCTTTCATCTCTACTATTTTGTGCCATACTTCTCCAAAGGAAATTTTTCTATAAAATAACACATTCTAAATTCCCATATCCCTATCTTTTCAGACTCCATGGGCCCCCATTATACAGGACTTGTGTTTTGGTAGCGTTACACATGGATAAACACCCAGACACTCTTTCTCTGAAGCCCAGATTTCACCACTACACAATGTAGTCACCACTACACAATGTAGCACAAAATTGCACTTGTGCTTCTTAAATTTATACAAATAAGAATAAAAGAAATGCTCTCCACATGGAAGCACTAAATTGAGCTCTATGTGCACGCTTGCTTTTGATGACTACCTTCTCTATTGCCAGATTATAGTATAATCTACCATTAAGTGTTTTGATTCAGAGCCTCCCTCTTCAGGGAACTTCCTTCCACACTCAGAAAGTGGCCGTCAATTTCACATGTTCTTCAACAAAGCTTAGAACTGTATTAAGAGGCTATACTTATAGTCTGTGATGGATCATTACCTCAAGCTTGGAACTACAGGAAACAATCCCCTGAATTAAAACCAGCTTCCTGACTCCAGTTAGGAATGAAAATATAGAGATGAGACTGTTCTTTAAAAAAAAAAAAAAAATTCTTTCTCCATTCTCCGTGAAAGCAATATTCTCAAGAGTTACAGTTATGTAGGAATTACTTTAGCAAACAGAAAGGGGAATTTTAAAGCTACTAAAATGTAATAGGGGAAAAATTAAAGCTGCTTTTCAAAGAAAGCTTTTCTCAATCTAAAAGCAGTTACTTAGGAAATTAAGCCCTTTGCATATTTTCCCTTTAAATCTTCTTATTCTTCTTCATACATTCCCAATACTTGGATTTCTTCTGTAGGGTCTGCAGTACCCTGAAAAACCATCCCTCTGGCAAACTTTCTCTGTGTCATTCTCTATTCATCTGTTTATGAACACCTCCCACAGAAAATGATTTTGCTGCCTAGGTCCTTCCTCTTCTTTCCTTTGTTAATTTCCTCAATCTAAGTCACGTAAGTTCTAATTTGGCCACTCAAAGCTTGGGCACAAGAACAAGGTAAATATCGTGAAGGGGGAAAATGCTGAGAGGTATGGTTCCTTTCGATAGGATCTCCTGTCTCAGTTTCCTCTACGGTTTGCATTGAAAACATGACTTTTTTTTGCTGCTACCCCTGTTGGATTCAGCATTTCCTCATATTATAAGCAAAATATAAATTTTTAAGATAGATCAATAAAACCTAAAATGAGAAAAATATTTACTAAGCATCACCTACTCTGAAATGCCCTTTGCCTTCCATTGAAGAAGTCACAGTATGATGTAGAGTCGAGTTTAAATTATTTTCTTCTTCTTCTGTAGGCTTGCCAGAATAAGAAGAAAACTTTATAAGCCACTTAATCACTCTTCACTTTGAAATTAGGCAGAATTAGAGGATGCTATCCTTCTGTCATGTTTTTGGCAATACAGGTATTGTCAGTTTTTTCTTTCTTTCTTTTTTTTTTAATGCAGTTAACTTGAAAATTGCTCATGCAGTGCCAAAAACCAGTGTGCAGACAATAAAGGTACTATGAAGATGAAAACAATGGTCATTTTTTTGGCAACAATTGAGAAAAATAACCGTGCCTATCTGTAATGATTTAATGAGTGTATCAAAATTTTCTATTAAGCGTGTCTCAGGGAGAATTACTGCACACATATTATCTCTATTTGTGTTCTAAATCATTAAAAGATCTCAAAAGATTACTTCTCAAACAGTATCTTTGTTTGACTGATAGCTATTGACTAAGTAATTAGCTAAAATAAACAATTTCAAATCCACTCTCTCATGTCTTATTTATCTAAGATTTATTTTATTCCTTTCTTTTTCTATTGTAAAGTTCAAAACCGGAAAACATAATCAAAGCATGGGACACATTTTAATGTTTTTCCAAATGTAATAAAAGCAGAAAGTACAAATTCTAAAACCAAATGAAAACAAACAGGAATGGAATGCTACAAATCAATTAACCAATATTTATAAAATTAAAAGGAGAAAAAGTACATTTAAAGGGTATGGTCACAAAAAATATGATTTAAATTAACAGCATTTATAATGCTATTTCATAAACATAGGGCTGTATGATAAGGTAAAATGTACTGTAGAGATAAATCACATTGAAATGTATATGTAGTTATGAATATAAGCAGACTCTGGAAACAGTCTGATTTCAAATCCCAGCTCTGCCATTTAGTATCCTCCTGGCCTTGGCATGTTAACTGTCTGTTAACTGTCTGTGCCTGGGTTTTCTCATCTGTAAAGTAGGCTGTTGTAATAGTTGTAATGACTAAATACATTTTTATATATAAGCCCTAGAAAAGTACCTGATAGATAGGAAGTGCTATATAAGAAGCTTTTTGTTGTTGTATGCTGTTTTTGTTGTTTGCATTTGCAATACTGTAAGACAATGGAATATAATATTAAAGAAATTTTTATAAAGGAATTTTCATGGTCCATCCTTCTTTAATGCTTAAAATATATTCTATGAAAAAATACATTAATAATGACATATTTTTGAACAGATTGGCTTTTGGAAATAACATTATTCATCTATAATAACAAGAATGTTATATATCCAGGTTTTACACAACAAGTCATTCCAATCCAAAAAGATACGACATCATGAACAGCAATGGTGGAAAATATGCTTCATTCAGACAGGACCTAAGATGAAAGGATCCAAATTCATCCCAGGAGAATGATGCCACATGATGCAAGAATTTAGTATAAAAATGACAAAATTCAGTGTATACTGAAGTGGAAGTCCTAGAACATACTATATTACACGATTCCTCAAAAGGAGATGAAAAACTGTTCTACGTTTGGCCAAAATACGTAAATGACCCATCAGGCTGTATTGTTAGTTACCAAGAACAATTCATTGTTATAACCAAAATGGGGTGTGGTCTTGTGCTGAGTCAGCAATTATGGTTTTCCTTTTTTTCCCCTCACAAACTCAATCACTTCATCCTTTTCAACTTCTCATCTCCTCTGATTTATTGAATACTGTGTGTTCTTGAGTGTCAGCTTCAAAGCCTGTCTCCTTGAAGAGCCTCAAGTGATTGCTACCCTCTCCCCACAGTCATATCCCTCATTTGAATTCATACTACACTTATTTTCTATACTACTCATTTTCCCCTTCACCTGGGCAGCCTTTTGCTTTTAGCTAACTTTTCATACATGTATTTATGTTGTAACCAGAAAAAATATCAGAGATATACTTGAATAGGTTCTGTTCCCCTAATTTATCTAGCACATCTCCTTGGACATTGTGACCTCGCCATTATAGGTTACTTGATGAAAGAGTGGAAAGAGAAATGGGATTATCCCTTATTTTATTATATTAACAAAGCCTATACTTGTTAATTTTAACTTAAATTATAATACCAAATATTATAATAGCAAATGACTTAACATTTGCTACTCAATCAATGGTAATAAGGATGTTCTTGAGATGAAAATACTATTTATAATTTTCAGAGTGAAATCAAAAGTAAAATGAGAGAAAATGATCGAGTTGTTATTAACAAAACTCACTTAAAATAATCAAAATAGTTCCTTATTTTCAAAGTATTATAAAGAAATTCTAGTTGACTGTTCTTAAGATATTTCTATTGACTCACATAACTGATATATAGGTGGCAGCCTGCAAAATTATGCCTGTCTTGTAAGTAATGTTCTGCCTTTCTGTCATTCAGCCATTAAATGTCCCATAGCTAGACGACAGCCTCAGGAAAACACGTCTAGTATTATATCAAAGCCTGTCATTCTCCTTGCCAAGTGCCTGACCATAAAAGGTGTCTGAATTCGAGCAAGCTACTGAAATTCAATCAAAATGGTAAGTTTATATTGGGAGACTGAGGACACTAGGGATCACAATGACAAAGGGCAAAATTTTATAACTGCTACAAAGATTAGGGGCAAATTTCTCATAGATATTGTGAAAATAGTTTCCCCTTTTAATTCAAAATAAACAGAATACGATATACAGTATTGCATTTGTATGTAAAATGTAATATATATGACTAAAGAGTCATCATTTCAAAAACTTAGACTCACTTGAAGCAGTGTGCTACTTATGCATGAAAAGTTAAACAGATCATTGAAAAAAATTGGAAGGTTCAACAATGAACACTAAATGGGATTTCAGTAAGATAAAGGCAGTATTCTAATAAAAATAATTAAGATATTTTGAAGTAAATATTTGTGGGAATATTAGGAGGAGTTATGTGGAGAAAAATAAAATCACATCTATAAATCAAACTTATAACAAAATAAACCAAAAATATCATAAAAAATAAACATAAAAAAGTCATCAAAGATTAGAAGATATGTGGCAAAATGTCTTTATAAATTTAGAGTGGGGACTCGTTTCGAGAATCCATAAAATAAAAGATAGATTATTTTAAGTACATTTTAAAAAAAAATATGTCACAATAAAAAAGAGTAAAGTCAAAAGGCAAGTAACAACAAAAAAATGTATTAACATCCATTATAGACAAAGAAAGATAATCTTTTTAGTAGATAAAATGTCTAGAAATCAAGAAAGAAAAATTAAAAATAAAAAGGAAAAAAGTGGAATAAATAAAAATTCACCAAAAATAACTTAATAAATAATAAGGACAATTTTTATTTAAGGACCCTTTAAAATGGTCCTTAACAGAATAAAAATCTGTTGGAAAAATATATTTTACTCAAGATATGAAAACTACTTTCTTTTATAATCATTTTGTTTGATATATCTTTTACATATTTCTAGATTAAAAGGTGTATGTTGATAAAGTTTGAAATTTTTTCATTTCTCTATTTTTCATAAAACCATAACCAAATTTTGTTGAGGATGAATGAATATTCAGAAATAATATCAGCAGAAAGTTGAGTGGAGGTGAAGACAATAAAGAAAGATAAAAATGGAAAAAGTTTGGTAACATTTGAACAAAAAATTGATGCAATTGAGGACTGATTCAATATGGGGAGATAGCAAAGTGTAAAATAAGGCTGATGTATAGGATATATTAGTGCTACTAATAGACCATTTGGAAATAAAAGTTGGCTTCAGGGGAATTTGTCAAGTCATTCAGTTTTAAATGTCTAACAAGTAGCTGGAAATACAGGACATCATCTCAGGACAGAAGTAACTGTTCCAGATAAAAGTGAATTTCATCTAAATAGAGGAAATTGTTGAAGATAAGGGAATAGATGAGACAGAGAAGGAGACAGGGTATAGAAAAAAAAAGAACTTGCATTAGGAAAACATTGTATTCTTCCAAGAAAAGTAGGAAAATAAAACAGTTCTATGAAAAAGACAAGTGACATGCTCAGAGGTAAACAGGAAGAAAACCATTACATTGCAGTGTTATGCGCTCTAAAAAGTGAGTTTCTACAAGAAGGTGAAGGAAGAAGACAATTATGTCAAAACCCATGGTTCAGGTATAACTTCATCACAGCATTCAGAATATATATGAGTGTATGTGTGTATGTATGTGTGTGTGCAAAATATTATATACCTATATATGCATATAAATATCTATAATATACATGTGAACAAAGGTAAATATGAATTGATCATACTTCTTATCTACTGGCTATTCTAATAAATTATTTGGTTCTAAAATGTAATAACAAGCTATTTTGGAGAAATTTCTGTGCCCTTCGATTTTTTGCACCCTAACTTTCACGGTGAAAAACTAAGACTCAGTTGCTGATCACTTTGGCATCACCATTTGAGAGATAATGAGGGTGGATCTTATCACTAATGTATTTAATGGAAAACTAGCTTCCCAAGTTTCTTGTACATTCATTTTCAGACCTTGGAAGGTCATTATGCTTTTATTAACAGTACTTTAGACAAAAGATGAAACATTCTATTTGCAGCAAAAGAAGCCTATTTATATTCAATGTGTTATCATTATTCATTATTCCATTAGTGTAATGGGGGCTACAGGTTTCCAGGAGTAAAACTACTTTATAATAATAAGTGATTTTTTTCCCTATTGCCTTTTAAGTAGGCCCTGTTACAGTTCCTTCTCACCATAGTCTCTACCATCAGAAATGGATGGGAATAACAAACTATTCAGACAAGGATAATTTTAATTAAAAATAAATATCTAACACTTTATACATGATGACAAAGATCTCACTTTTTTTCTAATATTTCTCATGTACTGATTTCTTAGAAAAAAAACAATTTACATGTTTAAGTGGACTTTTTAGTCAGATCTTTCAAAATGGAAAAGAAAATATGAGATAAGAATGCCTATAACATGCATATCAAATCTGCTGTTATTTAGAGTTTTAAAAACCACTTTTAGTTTGAAATGAGACACCTCAATAGAAATCATTCAATACAACTTTTTAAAGCAGTTCTGGGTTTTTTTTATTTCCTGCAGGAAAAGAAGGTTCACTTTTTAATGTTACATAGGCACTGAAGCAATCCTTTTGATAGAGGAGAAGATAAAATGACTTAGAGAATATATACATAGATCTAATTATTTGGTAGTTAGTACTTTAAAAATATAAACATGAGCAATTTGGGGAAAATGAGTATATATATCTTTTATTTTCCTTTTTCTCTTTGCCTCTCCTTTGTTGTACTTTTTTTTTTTTTTTTTTTTTTTTTTGCCTTTTCTGGATTTCCTTTCAAAATTCATTGTTCTTGTGAATGATGCCACCATTCTTCTGACTCATAAAGTTACATTCTGACATTAGCTAAGACTGCTCTCTTCCTTTGCATCACATCTAATTAGTTATCATGTTCTGTTGATTCATTCTCTGAAATATTTCTAGGATTGCATCCATCTTCTCTTTTTTGAGTCATCACTTAATGTACCACCCTAATTCACTCTGGTTATGCTTCCACTTCATTTCTTCTTGAATAAGTGCCAAATTCATCTTCTAAAAATATAATTTTTATTATACACTTCCCAGTTCAGAAATTAGGCTTCTCACGTGTGAACAAATAATAGCTTCTGTCATCCATATACTGTACCACATTTTTCAAAACATCATAATATGTGTAATTCTACTTTATCTTTACTACAGAAAATACACATTTTGACCTTCTTTTACAAATGAAAAAACCTAGTTATAAAGAGCTTAAGTACCTTGACTGAGGATAGAAAGAAAAGTGGCAACATGTCTTTGGAGCATAGGTTCCTTGACTCCTACACTTGATACTGTTGCCATCTTATATACTAAGCTCAGTATTTAAGTTATTCATTCATGTAGCCCCATTTTACCTACTTAAGAGCATCTCTAATTATCCTCAGCTATCATCCCATAAACAGCCATTGGGCTGAAAAACAAGAGGACTAGAAGAGGAAATAGACAATTTTTTTTTTAAGTTTCATTTGTAGTTCTTCTTTCATTACAAATCTTTATATTCAAAGCAACAATTACAATCAGACTTACAAGTTCAGGTACCTGAAAATGTGATGTCTCTACAGTGTTGATTCTTAGTACAGGACAGTTGCTTGGAGAAACTGGGCCAAAAGACTTGGGCCACAGAGTCCCAACATATCATAGCAGTTACTAGAGTTTGAATGTCTCCTCCAAAACTCATGTTGAAATTTCATTGCTATCATAGCAATATTAAGAGGCGAGGTCTTTAAAAGGCAATTAGGTAATGAGGGCTCCACCCTCATGAATGGATTAATGCCAATATCACAGGAGTCAGTTAGTTATGGTGGGAGTGGGTTCTTGATAAAAAGGATGAGTTTGTCCCAATTTACTGTCTTGCAAACTCAGTTGAACTTTCAACATTTTATGATTCAGCATGAAGGCCCTTGCAAGATGCCAGCACCATGCTCTTGGACTTCCCAGCCATCAGAATCATGATCCAAATAATTCTCCTTTCTTTATAAATTGCCCAGCCTCTAGTGTTCTGTTACAGCAACAGAAAAACAGACCAATATATCAATGTATCACCAAAGTAGGTAAACTGAAAGAATGGTTTTCCAAGGTTATTCTATGCTTTTATTAATTGAAGTAATAGATAAATATTTACCAAACTTGATCTGAAAAATAGCAGAAAATAGGATTAATCCAATATGTGTGAGCACCTGACATGGTGGTTTCAACACATACACACACATACAGACAGATGCATGCACAGGATGTAATGAAATAATGTACATTTGTAGAACCCTTCCTCTGATCTTCTCTGATAATCATTTCACTGAATTAGAAGCAGAATATTGAGCTCAAAATAGAAAAGAAGAGAAGGGGATTTAGGGGAGGATCTGTCTTGTTTCTGATGGGAACTTCAGAGCTGGATTAACACTTTCTCTAACTGACTAATAAAACATTACATCAGGGCATATAGACACATACTATAAAGAGTTTGGGCCAACTATAAAGTTGGAGGGTACAATCCCCAATATTTCCCTCATATCTGGACATCAACTGAAAGTTCAAAGGGTTCGTATCCCCACTCTCAGGATCAATAATTTTCATAGACTCACAAAACTCATTAAAAGATATTATACTGATGACCATGGTTTATTACTTGAAAAGGACATAGTTTAACATTAGCCAAGGGAGGAAGCACATGGGGAAAAGTCTAAAAGAAATATCAAATGCAGAGCTACTCTTGTCCTCTTTCTAAGTCAGGACACATTAACTTCCTGGAATCCATATGTGATAATACACATGGAGTACTGCCAGTCAGGAAGCTCACTCTTAGCTTTTATGTCCAGAGTTCTTGGTGGGGCTTCCTCACATGGGCATGATTGATTGATTGACTGCACATATGATTGAGTTCAGTCTCCAGGTCATATCATACCACATGACCCAGAACCTGCACCTTATATCACATTATTAGTCTTTCTAGCATTGTCAGCCCCTGCCCTGAGACTTGGGTTTGGTTAGGCCCTGTCCTAACTCACATTGTTAGACTATGCAGTAGGACCCACGGCCTCCAAAGACACTTCAATCAGGCATGACACTCCAAAGGTCCAGAAATTACCCCCCAAAAGCTGAGGGTGAAGTCTAGACTTTCCTTTTTGGCAAGGGCAAATTCTTTACTACATACTGTACTAGATACTACAGTAGAGTCAGGAAGAATATAACAGAAAATAAATCGAGGAATAAAATACATGAAAATATTTTTTTTTTCAGAAAAAGAAAATAAATGTCACACACTTTTGTGTTTCCACAAAACAAGAGGTGAAATAAGACAACACTTAGCTACAAATGAACTTGAGAGACAAAGCAGAAATATAAAGCTAAAATAGATTTCAAAGGACAGTTTTTAAAATAAAAGTGCACTGCATTAGATGAAATTAACAGTAGAATTAATACTGCTAAAAAACCTCATATCAAATAAATTCATGTGAATAAAAGGCTTGAGAAAACTTTCAAATGTGGGAGAAGACAAATAAGTGAAAAGTGACCACAGAAATGACTCTGGTATTAAGGACAGAAAATAAAAATTCAAAATATCGTCAATGACTGTTTTGGAAGAGTAGAAAAGATGAAACAAGAGATATGTTCAAAGCAATTAAGAATTTATAAGTAATAACAGAAAAAAAAAGACTTTTGCACTATAATAAAAAAATAAAACAAAAATTAAAAGCAAAAGATTTCTGAATTTTTTAGATGGAAAAGTTCAAGTCAATACCTAAAAGATGCCCACAATTCCAGGACTTTGGGAGGCTGAGGTGGGAGGATCATTTAAGCCTAGCAGTTAAAGAGCAACCTGGACAATATAGTGAGATGTCTTCTCTACAGAATTTTTTTTTTTTTTTTTTTTAGACGGAGTTTCGCTCTTGTTGCCCAGACTGGAGTGCAATGGCGTTATCTCGGCTCACTGCAACGGATTCAGGGTTCACCGCCTCCAGGGTTCAAGCGATTTTCCTGCCTCAGCCTCCCAATGAGCTGAGATTATAGGCGCACACCACCACATCCCATTAATTTTTTGTATTTTTAGTAGAGATGGGGTTTCTCCATGTTGGTCAGGCTGGTCTAAAACTGCAGACCTCAGGTGATCCATCCGCTTTGGCCTCCCAAAGTGCTGATATTACAGGCGTGAGTTAGCCAGGTGTCAGGCTGCATGCCTGTAGTCCCAGCTCCTTGGGAGGCTGAGACAGGAGAAATCGTTTGAGATCAGGAGTTTGAGGTTGCTGTGGGCTATGATTGTACCACTGCACTCCAGCCGGAGCAGCAAAATGAGACCCTATCTCAAAACAACATGACAAAGAAGAACCAAAAAAGAAGTTAGCAGGCCTTAATGTCATGGAGAAAAAGAGAATACTTTTTAGTATTCAGCAGGGAAAAAAAAAAAAATCTAATTCTTCCACAAAGATATCTTTCAATATTCTTTCCAATAATATTTTAAGGAAAAAAACCACATTAATTTACAAAGCTTTAAGGAAAAATTTCCAGAGTGAAAAACATTTATTTTCAAGTCATCATTTATTAAATAATATCAGAGAAAGATACCCTTAATAAATGAAGACTGAAATTGCATACTGTAAAAATGATATTTAAGTCAGTAAGGAAATCATTGATATCTATATAAATGATAATGGCATAGTTGATTACTACTACTATGTGTGACAACAAATAACAAATTTGATTAAATAAATTGGAAGGCAAAATATTAAAAAATGAAACCAAAAAACAATTAGAAAACAAAATAGCTTTTTATATAAAAAATATTTTGTGAATAAGCATGGCAATAACAAAAGATATATTACCATTATAAACAAATATATACAAGCTAAAAGGCAAATTACAAGCAATGTTAACCAAAGTATTTTCTATGAAACAGAATTTTCATAATTAATAGTTAATATTAGAATAAAGAAATTTTCGGTCAAAGAATTTCTCAGAACTATTAATATACTATTGTGATGGTTAATACTGAGTGTCAACCTGATGGGATTGAAGGATGCAAAGTATTAATCCTGGGTGTGTCTGTGAGGGTGTTGCCAAAGGAGATTAATATTTGAGTCAGTGGGCTGGGAAAGGCAGATGCATCCATAATCTAGGTGGATACAATTGAATCAGCTGCCAGTGCAGTTAGAATATAAGCAGGCAGAAAAATGTAAAAAGAGAGACACCATAGCCTCCCAGCCTACATCTTTCTCCCATGCTGGATGCTTCCTGCCCTCAAACATTGGACTCCAAGTCCTTCAGGGACTTGGACGGGCTTTCCTTGGTCTTCAGCCTGCAGGTGGCCTATTGTAGGACCTTGTGATTGTGTGAATTAATTCTTAATAAACTTATTTTATATCTATGATATATATACTGAATATATATAATATATAATCATATTTATTATTTCACTATATATACACATATATGTGTGTGTGTGTAGAGAGAGAGAGATATTCCATTAGTTCTGTCCCCCTAGAGAACCCTAGTACAGATTTTGGTACCAGGAGTAGTTCTACAGGAATAAAATATTAAGGATGGAATTCTTTCATTGGTTTGGGGATTCCAGAGTCGGCTGCTTAATACGATTAGACAAAAATGCTAAGGACTCTACTTCTAATAGTGTGGAGAATACTGATAAGTCCTTGGCATGAACTGTTTAGAGAGTTATGCAAAATAAATGCATTTGACACTCCTGATTCATCATTCATGACAGGCAAGGAACTTAGTGACTCTATACATAATACTTTTGACCATATGTGGAGAACCAAGGAACATAACGAAGCTGGTTGGTTGCTCCTAAGTTCAGTGGACAAAGTGTTGAAAGAAAATGATGACCTCAGGGATTCTATCTCCTGGCTTCAGAAGCAGATACTGAGCCTCAAATCTGCTAAGACTGCCCTGAGTAAGAGTCTTATCTTACTCTTTTGCAGAAAAACAGACATAAGCTCTTGTCATGCTAGTTGCTGACCTGCAATGAAAGGTACATGCACGGCCTCACCAGGTGTCTACTGTAAACGTGACAGCATTGATTGGAAAAGAATGGGACCCTGCAACTTGGAATAGGGACATGTGGGAGTACCCTGATGAAGCTGGGGACACTGAGTTTGTAAATTCTGATGAAACGTTTTTGCCAGACAAAAAAAAAAAGCATCCCCATCCCCAGTAGTGGCAATATCCCCTCCCCGACCCAGGTTGCAGTCAACATTTCAACCTTTGTCTGAGGAGATAAACCCTGCACTGTCTGAAGCAACAGTGATGGCCTCCCCCGAGGCAGTTGCCAGGCAAGATAATGTTGAGTCTCCTCAGAAGCCACCTCCAACACCTCTGTTTGCTTCTAGACCTATAACTAGACTAAAGTCCCAGCAGGCCCCTAGAGGTGAGATTGAGAGTGTGACCCATGAAGAGGTGTGCTACAATAGAGTTTTCTAATTTATATAAACAGAAATATGGAGAACAGACATGGGAATGCATATTAAGGGTGTGGAATAAAGGTAGAAGGAATGTAGAGTTAGATCAGGCTGAATTTATTGATTTGGGCCCACTTAGCAGGGACTCTGTATATAATGTTGCAGTTCAAGGAATTAAAAAAGGTTCTAATAGTTTATTTGTTTGGTTAGCTGAAATATGGATTAAAAGATGGCCTACTGTGAGCAAGCTGAAAATTCCTGGTATCTCTTGATTTAATGTAGAGGAAGGGAATCCAAAGGCTTAGGGAGATTGGGATGGTGTAGTGGATTAGTCACTTTAGACCTACTCATCCCAGCTGAGAGGGTCCAGAAGATATACCCTTAACCAATGTTTGTGAAATAGATTTGTAAGGGCAGCACCTGCATCTTTGAAGAGCCCCGTGATTGCTCTTCTCTGTATGTCAGATCTAACAGTGAGAACTGCAGTCACTCAACTAAAAAATTTAAATACAATGGGAATAATTGGATCCCGAGGTGGCAGGAGCCAAGTGGCTGCATTCAACCATCAAAGGCATGGTGAATGTAGCTACCGTAATGGACAGCAGAGGCAAAACAGCAATCGGAACAGTCTGCCTGGTGTAGAGCTCTGGCATTGGCTAATTAATTATGTTCCTGGAAGTGAAATTGATAGAAAGCCTACAGCATTCCTACTTAATTTATACAAGCAGAAAATTTCTAGGTCAAATGGACAAAACACTGATTTAAATTATAAAGACAGAGAATCACAGCCCCTCAATCAATTTTCAGACTTGAGCCAGTTTACAGACCCAGAACACCTTGAATGAAGGGGAGGTCAGGTCCCCTTGAGGAAGGACCCCCTACATTACTAACAACTTATGCAGTGAATCTTTCTTCCATCCTTCTCCAAGGAGACCTCTGGCCTTTTACCAGCATAACAGCACTGGGGAAAGAGAAATGATAATTCATATCGGGGACTACTGGACACTGGTTCTGAGCTGATGTTGACTCTAGGAGACCCAAAATGTCAATGTAGTCCTCCAGTTAATATACGGGCTTATGGAAGTCAGGTAATTAATGGAGTCTTAGCTCAGGTCCAACTTACAGTGGGTCCAGTGGGTCCCCAGACTCATCCTGTGGTCATTTCTCCAGTGTCAGAATGCATAACTGGCATAGACATACTTAGCAATTGACAGACCCCTACATCGACTCTCTGACTGGTATCAAAAATAATGTTGCATCCCTGGTGGGACTGCAGAGATTAGTGCCACCATCAAGGACTTGAAAGACCCAAGGGTGGTGATTCCCATCACATCCCTGTTCAACTCTCCCATTTGGCCTATGCAGAAGACACATGGATCTTGGAGAATGACAGTGTATTATCGTAAGCTTAACCAAGTGGTGACTCCAATTGCAGCTGCTGTGTCAGATGTGGTTTCATTGCTTGAGCAAATTAACACATCTCCTGTACCTGGTATGCAGCCATTGACTTGGCAAATGCCTTTTTCTCCATTCTGGTTAATAAGGCCCACCAAAAGCAATTTGCCTTCAGCTGGCAAGGCCAGAAATATACCTTTATTGTCCTACCTCAGGAACATATCAGCTCTCCAGCTTTGTATCATAATCTCATTCAGAAAGACCTTGATTGCCTTTTGCTTCAGCAAGATATCACACTGGTCCATTACATCGATGACATTATGGTGAACGGACCCAGTGAGCAGAAGTAGCAAACACATTGGACTTATTAGTGAGGCATTTGCATGCCAAAGAATGAGAAATAAATATGAGTAAAATTCAGGGATCTTCTACCTTGGTTGAATTACTAGGGGTCCAGTAATGTGAAGCCTGTCAAGATATTCCTTCTATGGTGAAGGATAAGTTGCTATGTTTGACCCCTCATACAACCAAGAAAGAGGCACAATGCTTAGTGTGTCTATTTGGATTTTGGAGGCAATGCATTCCTCATTTGGGTGTATCACTCTGGCCCATTTATTGACTGACCTGAAAGGCTGCCAGTTTTGGATAGGGTCCAAAAGAGAAGAAGGCTGTGAATGGGTCCATGCTGCTGTGCAAGCTGCTCTGCCACTTGGGTCATATGACCCAATAAATCCAATGGTGACTAAGGTGTCAGTGGCAGATAGGGATGCTGTTTGGAGCCTTTGGCAGGCCGCCACAGGTGAATCACAGCAAAGGCCTCTAGGATTTTGGAGCAAGGCCCTACTATCTTCTGCAAATAACTATTCTCCTTTTGAGAGACAGGTCTTGACTTGTTACTGGGCTTCAGTGAAAACTGAACATTTGACTATGATCATCAAGTCACCATACGACCTGAACTACCTATCATGAACTGAATGCTTTCTTACCTATCTAGCCATAAAGTGGGTTATGCACAGCAGCATGCTATCATCAAATGGAAGTGTTATATACATGATCAGTCTCGAGCAGTTCCTGAAAGCACAAATAAGTTATATGAGGAAGTGGCTTAAATGCCCATGGCCTCCACTCCTGCCACCCTGCCTCTTCTCCCCAAAACTGTACTAACAGCCTCATAGGGAGTTCCCTATGATGAGTTGACAGAGGAAGAGAAGACTAGGGCCTGGTTCACAGATGGTTCTGCACAATATGCAGACACCATGCTAAAATAGACAGCTGCAGCACTACCGCCCCTTTCTAGGATATCCCTGAAGGACAGTGGTGAAGGGAAATCTCCCCAGTGGGCAGAACTTCAAGCAGTGAACCTGGTTGTGCACTTTGCATGGAAGGAGAAATGGTCAGATGTGTGATTATATACTGATTCATGGGCTGTAGCCAATGGTTTGTCTGGATTGTCAGGGACTTGGAAGAAACATGAGTGGAAAATTCGTGACAAAGAAATTTGGGGAAGGGGTACATGGATGGACCTTTCTGAGTGATCAAAAACTGAAGATATTTGTATCCCATGTGAGTGCTCACCAATGGGTGACCTCAGTGGAGGAGGATTTTAATAGTCAACTCGATAGGATGACCCTTTCTGTGGACATCTCTCAGACTCTTTCTCCAGCCACTCCTGTCATCGCCCAATGGGCCCATGAACAAAGCGTCTATGGTGGCAGAGATGGAGGTTACACATGGGCTCGGTAACACGGACTTCCACTCACCAAGACTGACCTGGCTACAGCCACTGCTGAGTGCCCAATTTGCCAGCAGCAGACTGAGTCCTCAATATGGCACCATTCCTGGGGGTGATCAGCCAGCTACCTGGTGGCAGGTTGATTATATTGAACTTCTTCCATCATGGAAAGGGCTGAGGCTTGTCCTCACTGGAATATACACTTACTTCAGATATGGGTTTGCCTATCCTGCATGCAAAGCTTCTGCCAAGACTACCATCCGTGGACTCATGGAATATATTATCCACTGTCATGGTATTCCACACAGCATTGCCTCTAACCAAGGCACTCACTTTATGGCTAAAGCAGTGCAGCAATGGGCTCATGCTCATGGAGTTCACTGGTCTTACCATGTTCCCCATCATCCTGAAACAGCTGGATTGATAGAACGGTGGAATGGCCTTTTGAAGTCACAATTACAATGCCAATTAGGCTACAATACTTTGTAGGGCTGGGGCAAAGTTCTCCAGAAGGCCACATATGCTCTGAATCAGCATCCAATATCTGGTACTGTTTGTCCCATAGCCAGGATTTATGGGTCCAGGGATCAAGGAGTGGAAGTGGAAGTGGCACCACTCACCATCACCCCTAGTGATCTGCTAGCAAAATTTTTACTTCCTGTTCCCATGACCTTAAGTTCTGCTGGCCTAGAAGTCTTAGTTCTAAGGAAGAAGATAACTTCTCCTATTGTCGCATGCCTCAGAAAAAGAAAAGAGGAAGCAAAAGCTAAGGAAAGGCAGAAATAAGATAAATAGTTAGACAGCTCCCAGCCACTCCCCAGACCTGGTAGTTAAAAATCAACCCCTGACCTAACTACTTGTATTATCTATAGATTCCAGACATTGTATAAGGAAGCATTGAAAAACTTTTTGTTCTGTTCTGTCCTGATTACTGATGCATGCAGCCCCAGGCATGTACCCCATGCTTGCTCAATCAATCACGAACCTTTCACGTGGACCTGCTTAGAGTTGTAAGCCCTTAAAAGGGTCAGGAATTTCTCTCTCAGGGAGCTCAGCCCTGAAGACGCAAGTCTGCTGACACTCCCGATTGAATAAAGCCACTTCCTTCTATATTTCGGTGTCTGAGGTGTTTTGTCTGTGGTTCATCCTGCTACATTTCTTGGTTCCCCGACTGGGAAGCGAGGTGGTTGACAGGCAATCGAGGAAGCATCTTAGGTGGCTTACGCCTGCCCTGCAGAGCATCCCTGCAGAGGACTCCAGCCAGCTTGAGCAATGTGGATCCTGAGAGCGCTCCCGGGTAGGCATTTGCCCCAGTGGAACGCCTCGTCAGAGCAGTGCATGGCAAGCCCCCACGTAGGATCGACACAGTGGCTGAACACTGGGAAGGAACTGGCACTTGGAGTCTGGACATCTGAAACATGGTAAGACCGGTCTTAGGAACTTGCCAACTCCGTTTGAGTGGAAGTGTGGCCTGATGATCCACAGAGTGCCTTTATTGGCACTTTGGTTTGGGTTTTGATTTTGACTTGGCTTAAATTGCTTGACAAACAGGCATGCCTTTATCAACACTTTGGCTTTGCTTTTAATTTTGATTTAGTGTGAATTAGACGAGTGAGTGACCTTTTACCCCCCCTTTCCTTCTTCTAGTGTGAATGTTGTTTTGTCTCAAGAAAAAACTGAATAAAATAAATAAGAAAAATTCATCAAAACATCCAAAACTTACTCTATTAAAGTACATGTTACAGAACCTTAAAAAAGGTTTTGCAGGGGATTATAGAGTTAAGTTAACACCCAGAGGTTGAGAACTCTCTGCGAATATAAATTAAAATTTCCCTCTTTTGATGTTGGATGGTCAATCGAAAGAACTATAGACAGCGAACACTTGGCCATGTATTTAAGGTGGTGACAGGGGTCAGAGGACAGCCAGTGTACCCAGACCAAATTCCTTTATATTGACTCATAGTTAAATATGATATAGACAAAAACGGCATAGATCCAGCCCTGTTTAACGGCTTATTGCAGAAAAGGCCAAAAGTAAAACTAAGAGCAGCTTTGACAGCAGACACAGAGTTAAAAGAGGAATCCCAGAAACAGCAAGAGAAACCAGTTTTGCAGGATCCGCCATAGGTAACAGAAATTCTTCCTCCATATGTCCCAGTCTACCCACCCTTTACCGAGGCCAACAGCCCCCCAGAAACCAGGTTCAGGAGCTAACATTCCCCAGGTCTCACCTCGAAGGGGAGGAGCAGAGCTTTGAGAGGCCAGAGAAGGAAGTCAAGACAGTCAAACGGGTAGTCTCAAATCTGGCCGTGCTCAAGCTATGCAAATGCCCCGAGGGAGACGAGGAAGGGCATATGGTAGAAAGGCATGCCTTTGTATATCAACTTTTCACCTCTGCTGATCTCCTCAGTTGGAAGAACAATACCCCATCTTATAGTGAAAAGCATCAAGCCTTAATTAATTTGCTCCAAACTATTATCCAGACTCGTAACCCTACTTAGGCTGATTGCCACCAGCTGCTCGTGTACTGAGAACAGCTGGTTCACCTGCTTCACCTGCCTAGACCTAAAGGATGCCTTCTTTAGTATCAGACTAGCTCCTGAGAGCCAGAAGCTGTTTGCTTTTCAGTGGGAAGATCTGGGGTCAGGTGTCACCACTCAGTAGACTTGGACCTGGCTTCAAGGGTTCAAGAACTCCCCCAGTATCTTCAGGGAGGTCCTGGCTTGAGACCTGCAAATTTTCCTGCCAGAGACCTAGGCTGCGTGTTGCTCCAGTACATCGACGACCTCCTGCTGGGACACCCCACGGCAGTCAGGTGCGCCAAAGGAATAGATGCCCTGCTCCGGAACCTGGAGGACTGTGGGTATAAGGTGTCCAAGAAGAAAGCTCAGATTTGCAGACAGCAGGTATGCTACCTAGGATTTACTATCCAACAGAGAGAGTGCAGCCTAAGATCAGAAAAAAAAAGCAGGTTATTTGTAACCTACTTGAGCCTAAGAGCAGAAGGCAGGTGAGAGAATTCTTAGGAGCTGTCAGGTTCTGCAGGTACTGGATCCCAAATTTTGCAGTACTGGCCAAACCTCTGTACCAAGTCAAAAAGGTGGGCAACACAGAACCTTTCAAATGGGGGTCCTAACAGCAACAGGCTTTTCATAAGTTAAAAGAAATGCTCATGTCAGCTCCAGCCCTGTGGCTACCTGACCTAAGAAAGCTATTTACATCGTATGTGTCTGAAAGAGAAAAAAAAATAGCAGTCGGAGTTTTAACCCAACACATAGGGCCCTGGCCAAGGCCACATACCTCTCTAAACAGACTGAATTCCTAAAGGTTGGCCCTGATGTTTCAGGGCCTTAGCAGCAACTTCCCTGCTAGCACAAGAAGCGGATAAACTGACTCTTGGACAAAACTTGAACATAAAAGCCCCCCATGCTGTGGTGACTTTAATGAATACCAAAGGACACCATTGGCTGACAAATGCCAGACTAACCAAGTACCAAAGCCTGCTTTGTAAAAATTCCCGCAAAACCACTGAAGTTTGTAACACCTGGAACCCTGCCACCTTGCTCTTGGTATCAGAGAGCCCTGTCATGCATAACTGTGTTAAAGTGGTAGACTAGGTTTACTCTAGCAGACCTGGCCTCCAGGACCAGCCTTGGGCATCAGTGGACTAGAAGCTGTATGTGGATGGGAGCAGCTTCGTCAACCCACAAGGAGAGAGATGTGCAGGATATGCATTGGTAACCCTGGACACTGTCATTGAAGCCAAATCGTTGCCCCAGAGTACTTCAGCCCAGAAGGATGAACTTATTGCTGTAATTCAGGCTTTAGAACTAAGTAAAGGTAAGACTGTGAACATCTACACTGACTCTTGGTATGCTTTCTTAAGCCTCCAAATACATGAGGCATTATACAAGGAAAAAGGCTTGTTAAACTCTGGAGGAAAAGACACGAAACATCACCCAGAGATCTTGCAACTACTAAAAGTAGTGTGGAAGCCCCAAAAGATGACAGCCATGCACTGCAGGGGACACCAGCAAGTTTCCACTATGGTTGCTTTAGGGAACTCCTGGGCGGATTCAGAGGCTTGGAAAGCTGCATCCACCCCCTACCGGGCATCAATCACAGTCTCCCTTCTCCCACAGGCCCCTGACCTTGTACCTACTTATTCTAAAGAAGAAAAGGACTTTTTCCAGACAAGAGGAGGACAAATAAGAGAAGAGGGGTAGATCCGGTTACCAGATGGAAGGATAGCCGTGCCACAACTGCTAGGAGCTGCAGCTGTATTGGCTGTGCATGAGACCACCCACCTAGGCCAAGAGTCACTTAAATAGTTGTTAGGCCGGTACTTCTAGATCTCACATTTATCAGCCCTTGCCAAAACGGTGGCACAGTGATGTATTACCTGCTGGCAGCACAATGCGAGGCAAAGTCCAGCCATTCTGCCCGGCATACAAGCTTATGGAACAGCCCCCTTTAAAAGATCTCCAGGTAGACTTCACAGAAATGCTCAAATGTAGTAACAAGTATTTACTAGTTCTTATGTGTACCTACTCTGGGTGGGTGGAGGCTTATCCAACACAAACAGAGAAAGCTCATGAAGTAACCTGTGTGCTTCTCTGAGATCTTATTCCTAGATTTAGACTGCCCTTACAAATCGGCTCAGATAATGGGCCGGCGTTTGTAGCTGATTTGGTACAGAAAACAACAAAGGCATCAAGGATCACATAGAAACTGCATGCCTCCTACTGGCCGCAAAGTTCAAGAAAAGGTAAAAACATATAAACCGGACACTCAAGCAGCTACTGAAGAAATATTGCCAGGAAATTCATTTAAAATAAAATCAGGTTTTTGCCTATGGTCCTCCTCCGAGTCAGATGCACCCCCACCAAACAAACTAGGTATTTGCCCTATAAGATTTTGTTCGGTCGGTCACCCACAAATCATAGGTCCCCCAAATTAAAGGTAACCTCCAGGAACTAGAGGAATTCACCTTAAAAAAGCAAATGCAGGTTGTAAGAATAACCATACAAAGTGTTCATAATTAAGTACATAAAAATACCTACAAGCCTGACACTCCTTTAAATCTGGTGACTCTGTGTAGGTTAAAAAGTAAAATTTAATTTCTCTAGGATCCATATAGGATAGGCCCTATATTGTAATCTTGTCCACTCCCATTGCTGTTAAAGTTGCAGGTGTTATGTCTTGGATCCACCAGAGTCAGCTAACACCAGCAGCTCAGGACAAGTGAACCAGCCAGCAGGACCCAGATCATCCATTCCCGGCTAAGCTGTCTTAAAAACAATCACTAATAAAACTGGCAGAGCTTTAACCATTTTAGCCCAGCAAGAAACCCAAATGAAAAATGCCATCTATCAGAATAGATTGGCCCTAGACTATTTACTAGCAGCTGAAAAAGCAATCTGTAGAAAATTCAACCTAACCAATTGCTTTCTGCACATAGATGATCAAGGGCAAGTAGTTGAAAATATAGTTAGGGACATAACAAAGCTGGCACATGTGCCATTGCAGGTTTGTCATGGGTTTAATCCTGGGTACCTGTTTGAAAAGTGGTTCCCATTTCTAGGAGGATTTAGGACTTTAGTAATAGGCATAATAATAGTGTTAAGAACCTGTCTATTGCTTCCTTGCTTGCTGCCCATTATTTCTCCAAATGACAAAAAGTTTTATTACCACTTTAGTTCATCAGAAAACTTCAGCACAAATATATTACGTGAATCATTATCAATCCGTTTTGCAGGAAGACCTAGGTAGTGAAGATGAGAGTTAGAACTCCCACTAATAAGTGAGATTCTCAAAGTGGGGGGGAGTAAGGAAGACCACCTCTCCTATTGTCTCATGCCTCAGAAAAAGAAAAGAGGAAGCAAAAGCTAAAGAAAGGCAGAAATAAGATCAATAGTTAGACAGTTCCCAGCCACTCCCCAGGCCTGGTAATTAAAAATCAACCCCTGACTTAACCACTTGTATTATCTACAGATTCCAGACGTTGTATAAGGAAGCATTGAGAAACTTTCTGTTCTGTTCTGTCCTGATTACTGATGCATGCATACCCAGGCATGTACCCCATGCTTGCTCAATCAATCATGACCCTTTCACATGGACCCCGTTAGAGTTCTAAGCCCTTAAAAGGGTCAGGAATTTCTCTCTCAGGGAGCTCGGCCCTTAAGACGCAAGTATGCCAATGATCCCAGTCGAATAAAGCTACTTCCTTCTATATTTCAGTGTCTGAGGTGTTTTGTCTACAGCTCGTCCTGCAACAGTTCCAGAGAGAAGAACGCTGTCACCAGGAGACACAACAACAATCCCATTAAACTGGAAGCTAAGATTGCCACCTGGACACTTTAGGTTACTCCTACCTTTAAGTCAACAGGCTAAGAAGGGAGTTACAGTGTTGGCTGGGGTGACTGACTTGGACTACCAAGATGAAATCAGTCTACAGAGGTAAGGAAGAGTATGCATGGAATACAGGAGATCCATTAGTATTATCATGCCCTGTGATTAAGGTCAATGGGAAACTACAATAATCCAACCCAGGCAGGACTACAAATGACCCAGGCCCTTCAGGAAGGAAGGTTTGGGTCACTCTACCAGGAAAAAAATCATGACCTGCTGAGGGGCTTGCTGAAGGCAAAGGGAATACAGAATGGGTAGTAGAAGAAGATAGTCATCAATACCAGCTACAACCACATGACCAGCTGCAGAAATAAGGACTGTAATTATTATGAGTATTTCCTCCTTCTTTTGTTAAAAACATGTTTGTGCATGTATACACTTGTACTAAGAAAATATCTGCATTTTATTTTCTTTCATCTTTCTCATCTGACATAATATTTATTGACTTCACATCAGCATTTAAGTATTGTTAACTTTATGTAATAGCATTTGGGTTGGAGACTGGTGCATTTTCAGTTGTATGAAGATAATTGTATTATGTTAGGCATAATTATGACCTCATTATTATCTTTATTTGAAGATTATGTATGATGTATATGGGTTTAAGCTGACAAGGGATGGACTTGTGATAGTTAATACTGAGTGTCAACTTGACTGGATTGAAGGATACAAAGTATTGATCGTGGGTGTATCTGAGAGGGTGTTGCCAAAGGAGATTAACATTTGAGTCAGTGGGCTGGGAAAGCCAGTCTCCCCTTAATCTGGGTGGGCACAATCTAATCAGCTGCCAGTGCAGCTAGAATATAAGCAGGCAGAAAAATGTGAAAGGAGAGACTGGCATAGCTTCCCAGCCTGCATCTTTCTCCCATGCTGGATATTTGCTGCCGTCGAATATTAGACTCCAAGTTCTTCAGTTTTGGAACTTGGACTGGCTCTCCTTGTGCCTCAGCCTGCAGATGACCTATTGTGGGACCTTGTGATCATGTAAGCTAATACTTCACAAACTCATATGTATATATGAGTTTACATATATATATATGTATTTATATATGTTTATATATGAGTTTATTTATGTATTTATATACATGTATATATGGGAATACATATATATAAACTCCCATACATACACACACACACACACACACACACACACACACACATATATATTCATTAGTTCTGTCCCCCTAGAGAACCCTGACCAGTACATCTGTTTTTCATTCTGAATGACCCAAGTTTGTCTACTTACCCTCTCCTTTCCCTCACTGCCTCAGAGCATCTCAGCCAACTGACAAAACTTCCTTTGCCTCTTTAATGGGTACAGAGTTTCAATGTGGGAAGACAGAAAAGTTCTGGAGATGGATTGTGGTGATGATTGCACAACAGTATAAATGTACACTTAAAATAGTTAAAATGATAGATTGTATGTTACACGTTTATAACCACAATTAAAAAAAAAAAACTGTAAATTCTCAAATTACCAGAATTCCTTGCAGGTAGAATAGTACAAGCAACATATCTATAGCTACTGATCCTTAGTCTGAAATCTGCTGAAACCAATTTTATCCTGCTTTATCTAAATTCTTCCTGCATTATAAACAGGCATGATGTCTGAAGTATCTGACTACCGAAAACCAATTAATAAAGACAAGAGAGAAACCCAAGAAAATTATCAAAACTCAGCCCAGACATCTTAGAATCGATTTCTTCTAGTAATTATTTTGAAACTTATCATAATAATAAAATTGTATTTTTTAAATAACTGAAGTTGAATGAATTTCTAAATGATATCTCTTTCTGCATGTACATATGTGTACTTAGGTATATAACACACTTTAAGAAAAGATAGTTTTAATAATTCTTTTACCAAATCTATACAGGGGCTATAAATAATATTTGCTGCCTTTATAGAATTGAAAATTAAGAAATAATTGCAGTCTAGTGTTCTTAGAAATAACAATGATGATACACTTTTCTTGGCTTTGACCATCAATATATTACCATTAATGTTCCATTATTATATTCAGAAGCATTATTATCTAAAGCAGGGCTTGGCAGACTTTTCTACTAAAGGGCCACATAGTAAATAATTTAGGTTGTGCATGTCATATGGTCCTAGAACAACAAAAGCCATATACAACACATAAGACTCAATAGGACAGTGAACCAAGAAAACTTTATTTTTAAGAATGAATGGCAGTCCAGTTTTGGCCCAAAGTCCATCATTTTCCAGTCTCTGACCTTGAACAAAACAGCAATATCTTTGTTTCTGACTTATCCTGATAGTGTCTTCCACCTCATTAACAGCCCAAGCACATGCTGTATCATTCTTCCCTCTTCCCTGTATCCTACATTGATTTATCCTCTTTAGTCTGTCAGTCAGAAATCTTAAATGCAGAAGTCCACTACCATTGAACTACAAGATCTTGGATCCTCTTTAATTTGTAGAAGTTCAATTTGTGTTGCTGGACATGCTAAGTTTTCTGCAAATATGCTTGATTGCTAAACATTTAATCTTTTAAATTATAATGTAGATTACATGTATGAGGATAAATTTTGCCATATCTGTTTAAACTCTGGTCAGGTTGATTGTTTAAGTGCCATTAATATCACTTATGATTTTAGATAATTCATTTTAAAATAGTAGGTCAATATTAAGCATTTACTCTTTATGTGAATCTATTCAAAAAGACAAAAGTCTTAAGACAAAGGTCCAATGTAAGTATTAATAGTTTCCTTTGCAGAATTGTATTTTGCTCCTGTTATTTTCATGAGAATTGGCTCTTCTGAAAGGTGTGCTTAGTCAAGGAGTAAATAACTCCCTCCAGAAACCACATAAATCTTATCTACACTGCTTACATCCTTCAGTGCTCTGGGAACCAATATATTTAAGTTCTGACCCTCAGGTCCTTATGTACTTTGTACTATCTCTGGAATTTTCCCTTCTCATCTCATTTCCTCAACTCCATGTTGAAGACCTCTGATCTCTGGCTGGCATTACTGTAATAAAATCTTGCCCAGTACTTTTTCAAAAAATATTTTAAAAGCATTGGAAAAAATAGTAAATAAAAAGTAATTTTAATTGTTAAAAATGTTGTGTTCAAAAGATAAGTTTTTAAAATATTAATTGAAAGTATAGCTTCTTTAAAATGCAAGCACGGTCAGCAAGGGAATTCAGGTTATGTTTCCTAAACAGGTGAAAATCACAAACACAAGAAGTCCAATATATTCTACTAGAGTGATTACAAGAAATAAACTGCAGACCCAAGTGAAGTTGGATCCATAGGTTCTGCTGAAATAAAGCAGAAGAGCTATAAGGCAGAAGGGTAATGCATGTTAAGCATACAAACATTCACACCTGTTGGAAAATAGATCTGTGTAGGCACTATCATCTTTTTTAAGATTTCTTTTTTTAAAATCTTAAAAGGACATGCCTGTAATCCCAACACTTTGGGAGGTGGAGTCAGGGAGATCACTTGAACTCGGGAGTTTGAGACCAGCCTAGGCAACATGGTGAAACCCTGTCTCTACCAAAAATACAAAAACTTAGCCAGGCATGGTAGTGTCTGCCTGTGGTCCCAGCTACTTGGGAAGCTGAGGTGGGAGGAATACTTGAACCCTAGAGGCAGAGGTTGCAGTGAGCCAAGTTTACACCACTGCACTCCAGCCTAGGTGACAGAGCGAGACTCCTGTCTCCTGTCTCAAAAGAAAAAGAAATTTAAAGGAAATATAAAATAAGGAACATGTAATAAGTGAATCTGCTTCTTCTTCAGGGCAAAACAAAATAATCAATTTCAGCAAAGATGGAAGCAACAAATACCTATTCTAGAACAGACTGGCGTGGAAGTGATGGCCAGAAAATCCAAATAACCAAAATATTTTACTATAAATTTAATTAAATTATTCATTGACTCTTAAGATAGGACCTTAATTACACTTGACATTAAATGACAGTGATAAGAGGTACATTAGGTTAAATGACCTTAGTCTAGGTTTTGCTATATAAAACTTTAAAGAATATCTTTATTCTTTAGAGTAACCAGCTCTCAGGCTGGTTACTAGTACCTCATTGTTCCCATCTATAAAAAGAAGATAATGTTTATAACTGGTTTGAAAAATTAATGATACTTTGTTTATAAATTCCTGAGCATAGAGCCTGTAATATTTTAATATTATATCTAAATGAATATTTTTATTATTTTAAGGAGAGCCTAGCCTGCTTGAAAGCATCAGGTAAGTATAACACATCATTTTTCTATGAGTCAATAAATTGAAAGATCCAATTAAAATGATATCCATGAAGAGTTATGAGACTTCAAATGAAATAGGTGCTAAAGACAAACAGAATCATTCCTGGGAATTTTATTTCATTATAGCAAAACATCTTTAGTCATTACCCAGTGGTACAACTCTAGATGTAGGACATTTTCCTTGGGGTTTGGGTACTTTTAAAAGGTAGATCTAAATATCATAATTGTTCCCAATAGACCCACCGACATCAGAATTTCCCAAAAACTACACTAGTTTGGATATGGCATTCTTTGAAAGATGCAGTGTTTCTTTGAATAGTACTAAGATGATAGTTCTCATATTTATCTTGCCTTCCTGAAAACTATTTTTCTTGTTGTTCTGAAGAAGAGGTGGGGGTCAAGGGGTTGTTCATAAACTTATTCCAAAAGATTTCCAACCTCAGATAAACAGTTTTGAAGAAAGGCAAAGGAGGCAGAACAAATCATCCTGGAGAAATAAGAAGGTAGAAAACACTTGACAAAGGCAAGTCAAGCATAACTACATTTTAATAGAGACTGTAAAAGTTCTGTTATCTGGCCAAATCTCTTGGAATTCCCTTTGTCCTTTCTGTAAGTCCATCTTGCAGCTTCTGTGTACCTTGCTTCTCAAAAGCTGCACCTGTGACTCTCTTCAGAGACCTTCCTTTGAGCTCCTGGACCACTTTTCCTCTCACTCACAGAGAGCTAGAGATGCCCAGGAGTGAGTTTACATTATATCCCCAGGGTGGCCTTAGTGAATGGCCAACTAGTGCTGTAGATAGAAAGCCTAAGGACCTTGTCTCAAATCAAGACAGACTGTGAGGCATAAGTTTTATTTCTAAGTTTCCCCAGGAATCAGACTGAAGGTGGGATTTTATGTGAAACTATACCTCTGTTTGACTTCCTCTGCTTCCCTTTCTTGATTCCTCTCTCACTTTAAAGATTTCTCTTGGATCATTTCCTTAGGAAATCATTAACAAATCCTCCTAACAAAAGCTGTTTCAGTGTCAGCTTTTGGAGGATCTGACTCCAAAGAAGGAGACTGTGAAAATTTTGGTTGATTTTTAGTAACTTTGTACATTTCCTCATATGTGTTATTTTTCTTGCACTCATTTTCCTTGTCCTGATCTATTTCTCAATGGTGAATGTAAATTCTTTTAAAAAAGAATGAAAATCAGCCAAATAGAAATTGGATATGTTGGAAAATATTATACCATACTTTGTACTCAACTGGACCTGAGAATGGGGAAAGGAAGAGTGGGAGCACCAAATCTCAGAGAAGACAGTGTAGACAGTTAATCAGAGAAAAGAAAAGTCATCTAGCTAAATGGGTAGGTTCTGCACAGTAAAAGCAGTTCACGTGGTCTTAGCCCAGCATTGCTAAGAATGTGGTCAAAGATTTCATTGGTTGAAATTCTATTATAATCCTGTTGAAAAATGAATCAAGGAGAAGAGGTCTGCAATGTGCCAGAATTCAGGCATCTAATAATTTGGCAGTCACTCATAAAGATGATTATGTAGAGCTAGAAAGGACCTAAGGAACACTTACATCTATTTTACTGAAATGCCCCAACACGCCTAAATTGAATGAAATTGTCCTTTCCAATTTCCACCTTATCATGTTATCTCATATTTAAAATAACTTATTTTCTCTTTAGTTCAGCATTCATTTAACTTATGTGACTCAATTTCAGTAACATTTTTGGAGGCCAGTGAGTGTTGGAGTTGGTGGGTGTGGGGCAGAGTGCAAAGGGAATGATATGATAAACAATATGATTTGTATCAGAACCCGAATCTCCTTATAAATCTCTGATGAAAATTATTGTAGAAATGTTATTCATTATTTGCTACAGACCTACAAAAAGTAGTTTGAGACAAGTAAAGATTAAAAACTACCCACAAGAGAACAAGGTCAACTTATTGACCTGGCATTCTCAGAAGAAATTCAAATTTTGAATGTTGTAGTAAATACATTCATGCTGATACAGTTCCAGTTCTAGCAAATATACTCATGTAGGTACAGGTCCATCTGAACAGGCAATACATCAAAGGCTAGAGTCTGTCAATGTCTCTACTATTATTCTAGCTTGTTATGACTGTTCTACAAATGCCTGGCAATCAACAAATTGCCATGGGCAATTGACACAGTATAGTCTGTATTAAGTATCCCTTATGCTAAAGAATTCACAATCAGGTTCTTGAATGTATTTCAATTGGTTGCAATACTTAGTTGGTAATATTCACGCTGCATACACATAAAATTATATTTTCTAAGAAATACAGATATTCAAAATGTATTTACATCTTAGCTACTTTGAATGAGCCTTAGAGATTTTCACATATGATTTCACACATAATCAGGTATTTTAAGTAAAAGTAAACTCAGTTTTATGTAGGTGATGAAATATAGGAGGAATATTTCTAGCACACGAGGAATCACTTTCCCATATTAGAAAGACTACTTCCTTTCAAGGAAGAGTTTATCAATAATTAATAATTTCCTCCTCAGTTAAAAAATGTTTTACACATTCAAAAAGTAAAAAAGCATACAAAAATCAATGAGAAAAGCATACAAAAATCAATGAGAAAATATAAACTTACATAAAGTGAAAATAAAAGACTCAATCACCTCTAGAAAAAAACCCTGATTGACATCTGGATATGTGTACTTCAGTATAATTTTCCAAGTCCATTTGTGCGTTATTTTAAATTGTCTATATTTTTGTGTAAGTTGCTCTTTTAAAAAACATTAATAATACATTGTGGTCATTAATCTGCTATCATTATGAATGCAGGTTGACTGTCCCTTTTAACAACAGCATCACACTTTATCAAAGAACATCTTTTATTCATGGCCTTCTAAGTTATTTCCACCATTGTTTTTATATATTCAGTGTATGTATGTGTGTGTGTGTATGTATATATGTATAATGTATATCAAATGAGCATATTCACAAGGGTAATGCTTTATATAAATGTAAAAGTATATTCAAATATCTAATATATATGTATCTATATCTGTATACACACTATATAAAATATATATATAACCTGTTTTGTTCATTACAACATGCCTGTACACATGTATGTCTTGCCTCTCTTAAAATGTTTTGAAGCATATTATAAAAAGCCTAATTGTATGCCATCAATAAAGATACATTTGATTCCCAAACTATATATATATATAAAACCTATGGAAAGAAAAATACTGCTTTTTCACAGGTATGTATTATTACAGTTAAATAAAGCAAAGGAGCAAATGATTTCTAAGGAACCTTGTTCAAGGAAGTAACAACAGATTCTCTGCAAGATAATAATCTTCTAGATATGTTTATTTCACTAAGTACCATGATTCACACATCTCTTGGGTAGTGCACTTACTTATAATGAAGAATAAATCAGGTTACAATTACTGTAAATCAAGTTTCTGCAGATGAATTTCTCTAGCTGTAGAAATGCTAGTATAAGCACCTGCTTCATTTGATCAAGATGGTTTGCATTAACCTACAGATGTTATTTTTCCACCGCATACTGTGTGAGAAATGATTGTGATTGGGTGACTGTCACTTTGACAGTGGAGAAGACTCACCACCTGTTTGCTGCGAAAATACACAAAGAAATGTTTCCTTTTAAAGGAACTGCTGTAGAATGAATTTTAAAACATCAATGTGAAGTAATAAATCATACTTTGTGCTAAATTAAAATATATAGGAGAAGACTATGAAAGCCATATGTTTAAAACTTTCACAGAAATGGGAAAAAAAAAGACTAATGTTAAAAACAAGCTAAAAGTAACAGGAAGTCAAATATTGGAGATAAATATTTTTAGTATTATCATTTTGAGTTGCTTTCAGAAAATTCAATGTAAGAAAACATCCATCTAAATTTATCCCTAATTCAATCATTTTCTCCAAACGAAATTAAAATATATCAAGGAAATCATATGTAAATAGATTCACTTCATACATTTTTTTTCATATTTAGTAGAAGATTAATATTAGAAATTTAGAGATTTTATATATAATGTCACAACCATAGATCAGAATTAAGAAATCTGCCAATGTTGCTTAATCTTTGCATCTTTTAAGCAAATACTTACTAAATAAGAATGATCATTTGCCCTGTGCATAACCAATAGTTTATTACTAAATATAAGAATTGCCAATGTTCAGAAGTCCTTATGCAGCCAGCTAATGGACGTCATTTTATGCCTCATTATATGAAACACATGTATTTCCTTTTAGCACCTCTCTAAAAATATATAAGACATTTCCTTTTTAGTTTATATTAGTAGCGTAAATTCTTCAACTTAATTCATCGGTAGTTCACACTCACTCAAATTGAATAAATTACCTTTGACAATAAATATTATACTGTAGAAAGAATTCAACAATTTCATCTTTCAGATAACAACTGGATTGTTTGCCATTTTATATCTCTCTTGTTTTTATGCCCTTGCCTCATTTCACTAAACAGAAAGTATTTTGATTTTATAAGTGAGGGTTTTGCCTTATTTAATATTATTCAGTATTTGTCTCACTTAAAGTAATATCCCTTAAATATATATGACCTCCCAAAAAAGAGATTTAGTGAATTCTAACTGAAATTATATTGGCAGTTATTGTACTGAGAAGTTAGCATTTTTCAAAATTATATTTGTGTGAAATAAGTTTTTTGAATATGGGTAATTGGGTGAAGATTTCTGTCATATGATATCAAAAGACAAAATTTGAACACATTTAATTAAATAATTGGCTTTTATTTGTGATTCATGAATTGGGAAACATCTCCTCTAAGATAAAGAGGTACTACTCTGAGCATGGCAGAAAAGCCAGTTCTTACAAGATAGCTTGGATAGAAAAAAGGAAATAACAAAAAGCAGATTGATTAACATCAGGTTAGTTCAGGTAACTTCCTTTAGGTGTTAAAGCAGAGGGGACTTCCTTATCATGCAGCTAAAACTGGCATGTTTGGGAATTCAGCAATTATCTTTCTCCTGGTTTCTCAAAAGGTCAGATAAACAATTTGATTTTGGTTTGGTAATGTGAAACTTTAGCATGAGTGACTCCATTTTGGTTTAGTCCACTGAGGCCTAGTGCAGGAGCTCAGCCCAAAACAATGGCCTTCCATAAATTGTATTTAGCAATGATAACTGCCTGATGACTTTTTGCTTTAATATATATGTAGTTTTAAAATCAACATAATTTCTAACATCTTAAGAAGAAAGCAACAGGGTAGGGTTCTTTGCACACATCAAATATCTTTTACAAGAAAATGCTGAATTTACTAACATATATAGGTGTTGTGAAGATGTTAAGTGAGCTTAATGTACAGGTTTTTTTTTTTTTTTCTACTGGTTCAATTATTCTGGAAAAATATTCAATGCTGGCATTTATTTTGTCTCCCAGAAATGAGTCAAGAAACTCATATCCGCAATTTAGTGCATTCTCTCACCAATTCCTGTGTAGTTGGTACCAGACAAACCAGGATTAGAATTATTGCCCTACATTTAACTATCTGTAAGATAATGAGCAATTTTATTAGTACTAATTTGTTTTGTTGTTTAATTCCTGGAAGTGTAATTAATGTATAATTTTCATATAAATAATATGTAGGATATAAATATAATTTTTAAATGGCATATTACATGATATTATATGTGTCAGAGTACATGTACAATATTGGCAATTGCATGTCGATCAAGAGAATCAACAGTTTTTACCAAAATAGAAAACAGAATTTTACGCTGACCAAAAAAATATAAAGAAATTTTCTCTAAAGTTGTGTAATGGTATAGTAAACTGACAGAAAAAAAAACAAAATGCCTTTAAAAATACAGGCAGCCTTCTGTATCCATGGGTTTCACATAGTAGATTCAACTAACTTGGGATTGAAAATATTTAGAAAAAAATGGATTTTTGTGTCCATACTGAACAGATACAGAATTTTTCTTGTCATTATTCCCTACACAATACAGTATAACAACTACATGCATAGTATTTACATTGTATTAGGTATTATAAGTAATCTAGAGATGATTTAAATTATGCAGGAGTATATGTGAGTTTATATGCAAATACTATGCCACTTTACATAAGGAACTTAAGTATCCAACGATTCTAGTATCCAGAGAAGGTCCAGGAACCAATAGCCCATGGATACTGAAGGACGACTGTACGAAGATTCAGAGTAATGTCTTATTTTAGATACCCCTCTACACGTACATACTAAAAAACCAGAATACATATTCACCAAACCTACTTTCTTAGGAAAATTCTAATCATTTTTTGATAAACACCAGAAATAATAATATAAGCTTAAAACATATCTAGTTTATATTTTAGCTTGGTATGATACCCTTCTGCCGTATGGCATGTACTCAATGGATATTTGCTGGATCAGTGAATGGTTTCTGAACTCTTGGCCCATGTTAGGCACCATATTTGTACTTCTAAAATTGAAAACCAGTATGGTCTACAATATTTTGTTAAAATTTTCTTTCTTCTGGGGAAAACACATGTGCATGTTTTCTTCAATGTGCAAAAGCATTTTCTTCTATGAAACTAACATTTTGCCCTCAAACAAGGAGTTTTTTTACTCAACATTAAGACCCATTTACATTTTTGGCTCATAGATATATAGAGTTCTGTTTTATACCCTAACTACCAGGCTTCTTTGATTTCTTAATCCAAATATTTTCTTTTAAAAATGTTTTCAAAAAATGCTTAACATTATTGTGTTTACCTATGTGTGTTTTTAAGATGTAAGATATGCTGAAAATTCTTCTATTTCACAGGTCTGTAAATTATTAAAGCACATTCTCCTACTATATGAGAGTACACAAATTCCTATATCTGTTAATAAAAATACATATCTTGTGAAAATTTAATTCAGGAGAATAAATATCCAGTACCTTTGACCATAAAATAGCCTGTTCTTCCATCTTAGCACGTTAAACAAAATGTCTTTCTTACATTCTGCAAACAGTCAAACCTCAAAAACCTTTTGTAGGGACTTGAGGAGGGATGCCCGATGAAGTCTGTCTGTCTGGGTTAATGCTACTCTTTCTAAATGAAAATTGAAATGATGCCTAACAACCAACACTGAGAGAAACAACGTAAGTTCAATACAGTGACATTTCTCTATCAACTTATCAATATAGGAATTAAGAGTCAAGGTTCTAAAGTAATCATGTTTGGCTTCACATTCTGCCCTTCCTGGAATTTGGCAAATTGCATTACCTGTAGGTGCCTCAGTTTCCTTGTTTATAAAATGACAATCAAAATAGTTACTAGTTGTAAATATCTATTCATGATCTTCTATTCATCAGCACATGGGATGTGGCAATCAATGAAAGAGATATAACCAACTGTATTCTGTTCATTACAACCTGTCTCCTTTCTAACACTGTTGAAACCAGACATGGCCATCGAGATTCTTTGCCTAGTGAAATATAAGTGGAAGTAACATATGTTACTTCTTGGTAGAAACTTTAAGCCCAAGTGATCAATATGTCACATTTTCTTTTCCCAGCCTCTGTCATCATGGAAGTATGTTTTGAGATGAAGCCTCTATATTCATGAATTTTTATATGATATATTGTGTAGAACCTCCTGCAGGTTAATGATGTACATATCACATGAGTGAAAAATAAACTTTATCATTTTAATCATTGAGATTTGGGGTTGTTTGCTACGCATCAATGACTAACCTACTCTATTAAAATGAAGATGTGTATTCTTGAGGAGCACTCATTCTAGTAGAGAGAGACAATGGGGAAAAACATACTAAAGCAGGTAAGGAATATTAGTACTCAAAGAAGAAAACAAGGAGGGAGGATACAGTGTAGAATCAGAGAGGCCAACTAATTAATGAACTTTGAGCGCTTACAAAAGCATCAGGTGCACAGTAAGCACTCAATAAAAGTTATATGTTTTCATTTTTGTTGTCTACATTTAATACAATGAGTTTGTTGACTGTATAGTACTGTTGTTTAACCTTTTCTTCCCATTACTTCTCTGAAATCTAAAGCAAAACTTCTCAGGCTGTTTTAGAAGTTAGGATGGATAGCATCACATTCCCAGGGTTCTAAACCTTCCTTATTTAGCTTCAGGATATACGAATCTTATTAATAGTTGGTCTTTAGGCATCAATTCTACCATACCTATGCTATTGGAAGAATTATTTTTAATACCACTGAGAAAACACAGGTGCAGCAGGATTGTTAATTCACACGACACATTTATCTGCTTTGCAGGTACAGCCTGTGAGGAAGCTTGGCATGTTAATGTTGCTGTAATGCTGCTTTCCTTATCCAACTATCAATGGGAATACTGCATGCGAAGGCAAAAACGGTGAAACAGAAAAGGCATTGCCTATGCCAGGTTTGTTTTTCCTTGTTTTATCTAAGCTTGAACAGGAGAGGTTTTGTAATAGATACGTAATCATCTTCAAAGTGATGCTTTAAAGGGAAATACATTTTTTATAAATTCATTACAGAAATCACTTCCATAAGAAAATAATAGATATAAATAAATCACTTCTGGATAGTGAAAATGGGGTATTTAAATTAAAAAGTAAGATCAAATGATAGCTGTGTTTTCCTCAGTTTTACAAATACTTAACCCTATCATCTTAGAGAACTTGTTAAACTCAGATGAAATGGAGCAATATGCAGGTAAAGAAAATTGACTTAGAAAAATCCTAAATATACGGCTGTAATCATGATGAGAGTCAAGTTAATTAATAAGCCAACAAGGCCTGCTATTTGATTTAAATGTACTGTTTTATTTGATTGGTTACATTTAAGTTAGAAGAGATTGCTGGGAGTAAGAAATATTGAAATGATCATGCTTATTTAAGTTTTCCTGATGCTGTTCATTCCAAGTATTCATTCCAAGTATTTATTGAACTTGGACAATTTACCAGACATTATTGTAAGAGCTAATAAACCAAACAAGGTCTCTGCTTTTGTGGGGCTTTCATTCTAGAGAAGAGGAGACAGAAAATAAAGTGACCAAATAAATGACTGAGATTATTTCAGGCAGAAATGAGCATAAGAAATAAAATATAATCAGATGATATTATAGAGAGTGATTACTTGTGAAAGCAGACTGAGAAGAAAGTTAGGAAAAGCTTTCTCAGAAACAAATGTGATGGGAGGCTGTTTGATCTGAAATCTAAGTGACAAAAACAATGGGACCTTACCAAGATCTGAGGATATAGCATTCCTAGTATAAAGAAAAATTTCCCCAAAAGACTTTAGGTAGAATAAACTTCCTTCAGTTGAGGAACAGAAAGGCCAGTGTAACCAGAATCTGTATCAAATGAGTCTATTATTGAGAGTGGATTAATAAAAAGACAAAAATAGCAAAAATTAGACAAGTTTGGAAAGTACCAAGTGTGAGATGATGGTGTGAACTAAAGTAGAAAGTGTGCAGTGCAGAAAGCATGGAAAGATGCAGGATGTGTTTGTACACAGAGCCACATGATTTGTTGAAGTATTGGAGGTTGAGTTCATGAGAAAAAGGAAGATATTGAGTACGCTACTGTAGGCTGGAAGCTGAATACCTAAGTAGAAGTAGAAGTTTCATTTTCTAAAAAAAGAAAAAAAAAATAGCTGATGTTTTAAGTACCTGCTATGACTCAGGCATTCTTCTAATCACTTTAAATATTTGGCTCTTTAAAAATTGTCACTTAGTCATTTAGTCACTTTAAAAGATTTAACTCATTTACTCTTTATAACAACCTTATAAATTGAGTACTATTTGATTCCCATTTTATAAATTAGAAAATTGAAACAGAGAGAGTACTTGATACAAGCCAATTGATATCAAGTCATACAGCTAGTAGTTGTTAAGGTCTTGCACTATCATTTCTGGCTTCCACCCATGTAAGGATAAGTACATAGGTCTTCCAAACACATATACTAGACTATTCATAGAAGCAATATTAGTAATAAACAAAAACTGGAAACAAGTATTTACATGGAAATACGGATAAATAAATTGTGGTACTTTCACACAATGGAACACTTCATAATGGCAATAGTAATAAATGGGTAACTCTTACAGACATAGCATTGACTGAAATAATCCACTCCAAAAGAAAATGCAGCAACCTGTTACATAATGACATTTTGTTCATCAAGGGATCACATATATGACGGTGGTCCCATAAGATTATAATACTGTATTTTTACTATACCTTATCTATGTTTAGAGATGTGTAGATACACAGATACCATCGTGTTACAGTTGCCTACAGTATTCAGTACAGTAACATGCTGTATAGGTTTGTAGCCTAGGAGTAATAGGATATAGACAGTATAGCCTAGGTGTGTCATAGACTATACCATCTAGGTTTACGTGAGTATACTATATGATGTCCCCACAATGATGAAATCACTTAATGACACATTTCTCAGAATGTATCCCCATTGTTAAGGAAAGCATGACTATATATCGTGCTATTTCATTGTATGAAATATAGACACAGATCAAACTTTTGAGATAGTATGGTAACTAAAAAACAGTATGGAAATGGCCCCTGTGTTGTTGATAATATTTTATTTCTTGTTCTGGCTGCTGATTATACAAATGCACTCAATCTGAACACTCAGTGTACATCAGCACTCATCTACATTTCCTGTAATTACAGTATACTAAGACAAAAAGTTGACATAAGATAAAATAAAATAAATTTCATTCCAAAAATATTTATAATAAAAAGAGACCCAGGATCCAGCCCCGGCATCCACAATCCAGAGATGTAAATAGGAATAAGAACCCACAACATGCACTGAAAAGGTACAGTGCAACCTATATGATTTGAGGACACTAAGAGGATTGTAGATTGTGTTACCAATTGTGGCAATTGTTGCTGAGAGGTCAATAAATAGGAGGACAGAAAAGCAATCATAACGTAACATTTAATGTTCAAGATTCTTTCCTAAATTTAATGTTTTGAATCACTGTGTTTTTAATTTATGTACTTTTACCTCTGTATCACTCTATTATAATGTGTAACCTTAGGAGAAGAATGGAAATTAATCTTAATTTCATGATTAAAATTACATTTTAATCTCAAGATTTGAAATATAAAACTCAATGTGGCCATTCCCCTGCTTCCAATGAAGACTGCTATAAAATCAGAACAATGATTATCAAATGATGCCATGAATGTTAACATTATTATTTTTAACCATTTCTTCAATAAAGTGGATAATTTCAACTTCTGAGTGTGAGAGAACCTGAAGTAGAGAACTCAGTTACATGGTGCCCTAAATTCCTGACTAATGAATTTGTGAGATAATAAAAATGTGTGTTGTTTTAAGTTGCTAAATGTTGAGGTAATTTGTTATGTGTTAATAGGTAACTAACATGTGAGCTACATTCTTTAAAACTTAAAATGCACAAATGTAAAAAAATTGCATCAAATATGAGACAATATTTCTTTTTATACCATAAACTATTTCTATTGATGGGAATTAAACTGAGAAATTGGCTTTTATGATGCCTGAAATACATACAACGTGATGGCATTTTCTGGCACTACTGTCATCTCTCAGTATATATGAGCGATTGGTTCCAGGACCCACTTATACCAAAAGTTGCTCACACTCAGGCCCCAAGGACAGCCCTGCAGAAATGTGTTTCAGCCCTGCAGAAATAAGAAAAGTCAGCCTTCCTTACATGCAGGTTTCAAATCCCTTGAATACTATATTTTCTAACTGCGTTTGGTTGAAAAATACTGGCTTTTAAGTGGACCTGTGCAGTTCAAGCCTGTGTTGTTCAAAGGTCAACTATCCTTGCACAAATGTGTAATTTACTGTTAAACTATATATAAGAATATCAACCAATAGAATGTCCCTACATAATATTTTTAGTTTGATAAAACAAAATCATTATAGCTACTTTTAATTTCCTTTTTTGATGGTAGTAGTGTGTGTTTACTAAAGCAATGTTACTTCTCTAAAACGTAGGTGTATGACATTCTAAAATGATTACATGTTTGCGTTACAGATGTGTGTTTTGAGTAGGATAAAGGCAGGTAATGTTACATAGCGTAAACACTACAGGGTACAGATCACATACACACACACACACACACACACACAATTATTTTATCTGAAGTCATGCTTTCTAAGTGGAATATCCCAAATTTAGAGGACTCTGTCATAGATCTGAAAATGGATTGTTACATTTAACTGACCTAGTAGATAAAGTGAATTTACTTGGATTAATAGGATTAAAAGAAAGCACTCTATCCTTTTTAGAATGGCATGTCCTGATCTTCTAAAGGAAAGTCTTTAGCCCTTTAGCACCAAATTCAATTTCCTATCTTGAAAAGGAGAGACCACTTCAGAGGACACAAAACCACTCCTACCCTAAAATTTACACACTTTGCAGTTTTCAAAATCCCTGGAACAAAGGTGTCATATCTCTGATAGAACTTCTAAGTTCTTATAAAGGAACATTTAAGGAAGCGAGTCACTCAAAATGGCATATCAATTTTTACTTTACTCTACATATTGATGGATATTAACTGCATATAAATAAATGTTTTGACATAGAATTATTTGCAATAATCATATGTTTTTAAGTTCTATAAGTGTCTCCAATTTAAATATGAGTGTGTGAGTTCAAATTACATTCTTTTTAACTTCTCTGAAACAAACTGCAGATACAAAAATCTTTCTCAGTACAAACAAAACCATTTCTCTTCCTCCATTTTTAAGCCAAAGAAAATAAATACACCTACTGATCAAAATTTTAGCAGACAAGCATCACTTATGTAATAAACAGAAGATATGGGCCAACTAGAGATCAGCACTAGAAGAGCTATCACCTGTCAGTTCCCTCTTTCTACATAATAGGTAAATGCTATTTTGTTAATAAAAGCAGGTCAAGTGTATATAATACATTTTTAATAAGTAGGCTTACTCTTCCTAGGAAATATTCATTCTACAGATTCAGATAGGTTTCTTAATTGCATGCAATGAAATCAGACTTCAGATGTCCGGCAAATAAAAAAAAAAAAAAAAAAAAAAAAAAAAAAAAAAAAAAATTTATTGGGTGGATTTTAATGATTCAAGGTATTGCCTGGAACTTGTAGGGCCAAGTTTGGGCCCCATTAAAAAAATGGGCAAAGAATATGTACAGACACTTCTTGAAAGAAGACATACAAGTAACCAACAAACCTGAAACGATGCTCAGCATCACTAATCATCAGAGAAACGCAAACACACACACCACACACACACACACACACACAATGAGATGCCATCTCACACCAGTAAGAAAACAACAGATGGTGGTGAGGCTGTGGAGGAAAAGGAGCACCTGTAAACCACTGGTGGAAATGTAAATTAGTACAGCCACTGTGGAAAACAGTTTGAAGATTTCTCAAACAACTTAAAACAGAGCTACCATTAAAACCAGAAATTCCATTACTGGGTATATGCCCAAAGGAAAACAGATCATTATACCAAAAAGACACAGACACTCATGTGTTTATTGCCATGCTAATCACAATAGCAAAGACATGGAATCAACCTAGGGTGCCTGCCAATGGTTGATTGGATTTTTTAAATGTGGTATATATAGGCAATGAAATACTATGCGGCCATAAAAAAGAATAAAATCATGCCCTTTGCACCGACATGGATGGAGCTGAAGACTAAGGATATTAATACAGAAAAAGCAAACCAAATACTGAATGTTCTCACTCATAAGTTGGAGCTCAACATTAAGCACACATGGACATAAACATTCAGTGTCCATTGTAAGAATAATAGACACTGAAGACTACTAGAGAGCAGAGGGAGGGAGGGAGGTGTGGGATAAAAACTATCTACTGAGTACTAAAAGTAAAATATACCCATTTAACAAACCTGCACATGTGCCCCTTGTACCTAAAATAAAAGCTAAATTTAAAAAAAAAAAAAAAAAAAAAAAGGGAGGGAGAAAGCGAGAGGCATCAAGACAAATTCTGAAGGGTGAAGAAGCAGGAAATGAGATCATTGGCTGTAGAAAAAGCAGTTTGTCCAGGACATTGCTATAGGTCATTATCCACAGTCACAATTACAAGTGAATTCTGATCATACCCTGATGTTTGTTTGATCAGCACAACATTGCAGATCCTCACTTGGAACATCTGATATGCAGAATTTAAATTATATGCCAATGCCCTGTCCACCAAGGGGCAGAGAATGGGAAATCTGACTCTTCTGTTTTTAATGTTGGAAAAAGTATACTGAGACTATACATACTGGGAAGTTCCTTAGTATAGATAATAGGAAATCTTATGTGGGGCAGAGAAAGCAAAATAATTTATCAAACAAAACTAGCACATATCCACTCACCCCTCCTAATAATAATGCAGCATTATGAAGAACAACTTTAGTATCTATTTTTGTTATTACAAGAATTTTGCTACAGGAATGATATGTGGCAATTGATCTCATTAGGTAAATAAGTAAGACACTACCTAATAATTTTTTTATTCTAAATAGGCCCTGCTCGGGGGAAAACTCTGATTAAGTTCTCAGTGTTAGCTGATCTCAGGCACATATTGCATAACATTTTTTCTTAATTTGCTTGTAAAATTCATTGTAATTGCTAAATATCTAAACATCTTGCTATTAATAGATTTTTTCTCTCTCTCTTTTCTATATTTTATTTATATATACCACTCTTCTTCCCATGTTCTTTTCTGGGCTCCCATTTGTCAACAGCATTGACCATCTCTTCAGTTCTGTACCCTTCCAAAATGCTGGCAGTAGTATTTTAAGTGATTCCATCACAACAGCACTTCTGTTCCTTGCTACCCACAGCATAATTTTGATCCATACCCATAAAATGAAAATAATGTAAGATAGGAGCTAGAAAAGAAATATCCTTTAAAAGACAGAGGATTCTTGATGGGAAGGGAGAGGAGAATAAGGGAGGGAAAATACAAAGAAAAAAAGCCCTGTAGCAACTTCTTAGCAGCTTCTCTACTTCTATTTTCATATTAAGCTTATTATATGTTAGTTTCACTTCAGGACAACTACTTTCACAGGAAACTATAGTCTACCTTAAGATTTGTCAGAGTAATACCAAGAAATTGCAGTGATTCATTGATCAATGGAAAGCAAATGTTTAATTTCAGGAAAAAAAAAAAAAAACTAAATTAAAGTCTAGTCAACTTTATTCAGACCTTCCTTCTGAAAAGCTTTAACAGCATTTAAATTGAAGACTGGATTCATGGAGTACATTCGAATAATGGGGACTTCTTCCTCAGAGGCAATATTCTTCAAGGAGTCTGATAAATAGTCAGAAAATTTGTGGTCTTTTAGAAATGCCTGCTGGAGAGTTTAGTGCTCCTTGTTAGAGGAGGAAAAAGGCTGCCATATCCTGACTAACATTTAAAATAAAGATTTCAGTCTTGCTTTAGGGTTTAGGAGCCAAAACTAAAAGAAAAAAAGCATTCATATTCAATATCACCTACACTTTCAAAAGAAGAAAATTATCCCGTTTTGCGTTTAGCTACTAAATTTAAGAAATATTCTTAGTTTTCAGTAGTAGTGGAAGTTGATGTCTCACAATCTAGCAACTACGGTACAGTACTGAACAGTTTAGAGACCAATCTCATCCTTGAGAAGGAAAAAATACGGTATTAAAGTAAGGAGGGGGGGAAGTGATTGTCTAAAAACATAGGAAAGGGAAAGAAAGATGAAATCTATGAAAGAGAAAAATAGTTACAATCCATTTTCTTAAAAGGCAGTTAAAGTGGAACTGATAATGCATAATTATCTAAAGGTCATCATAATATCTCTCCAGGTAAATGCTGGGAAACTAATAAAGTCTGTCGTATGTCCACGGTGCACCCTTCAGGATCATCCAGAAAGACCTATGTGTATAACTGCTTTGAAAGAACCTCATGTAAATTATCATCTGTTCTGAATGTCTAGCCCTTGAAAAATAATCAGTACTTTAAAAAAAAGATGTCTGTTTTCACATAAACACGGTGACAGAGAGAAAACCCAAAGGAGGTCAAATAACATTTCTATAAAACACATCTATAAAAGGTTTTCATTTCAGCCTTTACAAGGACTCGACATACATAACCTGGAGGGGATAAGACGTGCTTACTTCCAAGCAGGTGTCTCAGAAAAGATATTTAAATGCCCCAGCAAAACAAAATTTTCTAGTCATCTCTGGAGAGGCAATTCTTGACTAATAAAAAAGCAAAATACATAACATAAAGAGAATGTGTGAATGAGAAAGGAAAAAAATTGATGTTCCCATTCACTCTCTTTTCACACCAAGGCTAAAGAAAAACATTTCGCTTTACTCGGAATCCAAAGAAAGACATTTATCTCAATGACACAGATGCTTATCTGTTACATTTTAGTGTCCACCGCGTGAACCCTTGAGAATTTAAACAGCATTCGCTACGTAGGTTTAGAAGACTTATAAGAGCAAATGGAGTTCTTCTGAATGTTTTACTTTACATACATATTAACTTCAAAAGTCATTTTTATAAGTAGTTTCCATCCTTCCTCTGCTCCTTCACAAAGTAGAAAGTCATGTAAAATGTAAACATCAAAGAATCAAATCAAATCTAATTGCAGGAACATGGTATTATCAGTAATTTTTATTTTGGCAATTCAAAAACGTATGTAATAGTATCTCACTGTGATTTTAATCTGCAATTTCTTAATTACTAAAATGGTATTCAATATTTCTCATGTTATTATATGCCAAGCTCATCTCCTCTTTGGTAAAGTGTCAGTTCAAATGTTGTCCATTTTTAGGCTATTATATTTTTACTGTTGAATTTTGAGACTCATTTATACATTCTTCATATAATGCTTGTCAACTATGTGATAACAAATATTTTAACGTAGTCTGTGGCTTACATTGTATCCTCTTAACATGTCTATCACAGAACAAAAGCTTTTTTGTTATTTAAGCTTTTGATTAAGCCTACTGTGTGTGTGTGTGTGTGTGCGTGTGTGTGTGTGTGTGTGTGTGTGTACACGATTTTGCTTTTGGTTCCATGTCTAAGAATTCCGGCAAATGCAAGGTCACAAAAATTTTGTCCAATGTTGTCTTCTAAGAGTTTTATTGTGTTGTGTTTTATATTTAGTCTATGATTGACTTTCAGTTAATTTTGCATGTAGTTTGAGATTTAAACTAAGCTCTTTTTTTGGATATAGTTGTTTAATTGTTCAAACACCATCATTTATTTTAAAGACTGAACTTTCTTGATTGTTTTGCATTTGTACTTTGCCAAAAATCAATTAATTAATTTTAATATAGCCATATATGTGAGTCTATTTCTGCCCTCTCTATTCTTTTCTATAATCTACATATCAACATATAGAAAATATCATATCACCTTGATTAATTTAACATTACAATTTATCTTTATTGTATAAATCCTTTATTTTTATTCTTTAACAAAATTGTTTTAGCTAGTCTAGTCCTTTTGCCTTTCCACATAAGAGTTTGAAATCGGCTTGTCTATCCCTACAAAAACAATCAAACATCCTGCTGAGGATTGAATTATGTAAAATCTATGACCAAAGTAGGTAGAATTGACCTCTTTAGTGTATTGAATCTTTCAATCCATGTATAAGATATGACTCTCAATTTATTTAGGTATTCTTTGACTACTTTTCTTACCTTTTGTAGTTTTCAGCACACAAATCCAGTATATGCTTTGATAGACTATATCAAAATATTTCATTTTGGGGAGCTATTTTAAATTGTATTTTTAAATAATATAACCATTGCTAATTGTCCATTGCTGCAATATTTAAAAGATTGATTTTTGTGTCTCAATCTTATATTTCATGATCTTGCCAAACTTACGTATTAGTTCTAAGTCATTTCATTTTGTTTTTTGGTACATGCCTTGGTATCTTCTATGTGGACACTCATGCCATCTGCAAATAAGCCAGCCAGCCTGCCTTCCTTCCTTCCTTCCTTCCTTCCTTCCTTCCTTCCTTCCTTCCTTCCTTCTTTTCTTTCCAATCTATATGAACTTTAGTTCTTTTTATTGCCTTATTCCCCTGACAAAAAATTCCAGTGGAATCTTTAATAGTAGTCCTGAGCGTGGACATCCTTACCTTATTCCCAATTTAAGGTAAAAGCACTCAGTTTTCACCATTACATATGAGGTCATCTGTGAATTTCTGTAGACAACCTTTATTGAGTAAAGGAAGTCGTCTTCTATTCCTAGATTACAGAAAACATTTTTTGTGAAAAAAAATGTTGCACTTTGTCAAATGTTTTTCTGCATAAATTGATATTATCATGTATTTTTCTTTTTAGACTGTTAATTGGTAGATTATATTAACTGATTGTTTATGTTTAATGAGCCTTGTTTACTTTTCTAGGATAAAGCACATTTGGTTTGATGTACTATTTCTTTTCTAGATTGTTAGATTCAATTTGCTAATATTTTGTAAAGAAATTTTGCATTTATGTTCATGAAAATAATTTTGCTTTAGTTGTTCTTTTAACTTATCTTTTGTCTTTCTTTTTACATTTTTTATTGATATATAATTGGTGTATATATTTGGGGAGTACATATGATAATTTGATACACTCATATAATCAAATCAGGGTAATTGGGAATCTATCACCTTAAATACGTATCTTTTTTAACTCTAAAAACATTCTAATTATCCTCTTCTAGCTATTCGGAAATGTACAATAGATTGATATCAACTGTAGTCACCCTACTGATCTACTGACCACCAAGTCTTATTTCTTCTAACTGCTTTGTCTAATTTTGATATGAAAGTTATGCTTGGCACATAAAATTATTTAGAAAAAAATGGTGTTATTTCTTCCATAAATGTTTGATAGAAATAAACTAACATCAGCTGGACCTGAAGATTTCTTTATGGGGGAAGATTTTAAAATATGGATTCAATTTATTATTAGTTATAGGATTATTCAAGTTATTTATTTTATCTTGGATGAGTTATAATAGCTTGTGGTTGTCAATAAATTAACTGATTTCAACTAAGTTCCTAAATCTACATGCAAAGAGTTGTTTGTAGTATTTTTTTTAATTGTATTAATGTCTGGAGGTTCTAAAGGTATATTTCCTCTTTTAATTCTAATATGGATAATTTTTGTCTTTACTATTCTCATTTACATTGCCAGTCTAGTTAGAGGTTTATCACTTTTATTAATCTTTTCATAGAAATGTGTTGGTTGCTTTGATTTTCTTTATTTTGTTCTCTTTTCAATTCCATCAATCTTTGCTATTATTTTATTATTATCATTCTTCAGTTTTCATTGGGTTTATTTTTCTCTTCTTTTACCATTTCTCAAGATGGAAACAAATTACTGACTTGACAACTTTTTGTTCTAAAGCAAGCATTAAATGGCAAAAACTTCTAAGTAATACATTAGCTACTTACCACAATTTTTATATCTTATATTTTCATTTTTGTTCAGTTAGAAATATATTCTAGTTTCTTTAAGACTCCCCTTCTGACCCATGAATTATTAAGTGTATTTTTAAGGCAAAGTTTGGAGTTTCTTTTACTGATTTCTAGTTTAATTTTATTATGGTCACAAAATATACTTTAAATGATTTCAGTTACTTCAAATTTAATTTGTGTAGGATTAATTTATGAACAAAGATATGGTCTATCTTATTCTATCTTCATAGCTTATTCAAGGATATGGCCTATCTTCAAGTTCTATGCATGCTTGAAAAGAATATGTATTCTACTGCTTGGGAGCAGAGTGTCCTATACACGTTAAATAGATCCAGTCAATTGATGGTGTTGTCAAGGTCTTCTGCATCCTTTCTGATTTTCAGCATACTAGCTCTATCTATTGCTGACAGATCAGTATTAAAGTCTCCAACCATAATTGTAAATTTCCCTATTTCTCCTTTTGGTTTTCTGTCAGTTTGGTTTAATGTTATTTTAAGCCTGTGGTGTTAGTTACAGGCTGGAATTGTTTTAATATTCTTGGTGAATTGGTTGTTTTTTTTCAGTATGTGGTATCTATCATTATTATTATATTTTTATTTGTATAAATTTAAGGGATGCAAGTGCAGTTTTGTTACATGGATATATTGCATGGTGGTGAAGTCTGGGCTTTTACTGTAACCATCACCTAAAAAATGTACATTGTGCCCATCAAGTAATTCCTCACCCCTCAACCCCCTTCCCTACCCATGCCACCTCCACCTTTCTAAGTCTCCAGTGTCTATTATTCCAGATTCTGTGCTCATGTGTACACGTTATTTAGCTCCCTCTTTTAAGGGAAAACATGAAATATTTGATTTTCTGTTTCTGAGTTGTTCCACTAAAGATAATAGCCTCATTTCCATTCATGTTTCCACAAAACACATAATTTCATTCTTTTTTTTTGACTGAATAATATTCCATTGTGTGTGTATATTTTATTTACATAATCATCCCTTGATAGACACAGGTAGATTCCATATCTGCTTTTGTGAATAGTGATGCATTAATCATATGAGTGCAGATATCTTTTTGATGAAATGACGTCTTTCCCTTTGGGCAGACGTCCAGTAGTGGGATTGCTAAATAAAATGGTGGTTCTATTTTTTAATTCATTGAGAAATCTCTAAACTGTTTTTTGTAGATGTTTTACCAATTTACATTTTCACAAAGTGTTTCCCTTTTTACATATATTTACCAATATCTGTTATTTTTTGACTTTTTAATATTAGCCATTAGGACTGGTGTGAGATGACATCTCATTGTGGCTTTAATTTGCATTTGCCTGATGATTAGTAACGTTGAACATGTTTTCATATGCCTGTTGGCCATTTGTATGTCTTCTTTTACAAACTGCCTGCTCATGGTTTTTCCCACTCTTTAATGGAGATATTTGTTCTGTTGTTGTTGTGGTTGGAGTTCCTTGTAAATTCTGGATGTCAGCTTCCTATTGAATGCGTAGTTTGCAAATATTTCTCTCATTCCACAGTTTGTCTCCTCACTCTGTTGATTATTTACTTTGCTGTGGAGAATTTTTTAGTTTAAGTCCCATTAGTCTGTGTCTGTTTTTGTTGCTTGTAATGTCTAGAACAGGGTCCAGAAGGGCTTTTCCTAGTTTTTTCAAGGGTTTTTATAGCATCAGGTCTTATATTTAAGTCTTTAATTCATCTTGAGTTTATTTTTGCATATGGTAAGATATAGGGGCCCTGTTTCATTCTTCTGCATATGGAAATTCAGTGTTCCCAGCACCATTACTGAAAAGAGTGTCCTTTCCCCATTTCATGTTTTTGACAACTTTGTCAAAAATCAGTTGGCTGTAGACATGTGGCTTTATTTCTGAGTTTTCTGTTGCATTCCGTTGATGTATGTGTCTATTTTTATGCCAGCACAATAGGCTTGTAGTATAATTTGAAGTCAAGTAATGTGATAACTCCAGATTTGGGTTTTTTGCTTAATATTGCTTTGGGTAGTTGGGCTGTTTTTGGTTCCAGATGAATTTTATGATTTTTTTTGTAATTCTATGAAAAATGACATTGTTATTTTGATAGGGATTGCATTGAATCTGCCAATAGCTTTAGGTAGTATGGTCATTTTAATGATATTGATGTTTCCAATCCATGAGCATGGGGTGTTTTTCTATTTGTCTGTATCTATAATTTATTTTATCAGTGTTTTGTAGTTTTCCTGGTAGAGATCGTTCACCTCCTTGTTTGAATGTATTCTTAGGTAATTTTTTTGTAGCTCTTAAAACTGGAATTACTTCTTCATTTGGTTATCAGTTTGATCACTATTGATGCATAAAATTCTACTGATTTTTGTATGTTGTTTTATATACGGACACTTTACTGAATTCATTTATCAAATCTAGGAGTCCTTTTAGAGGACTCTTTAGGGTTTTCTAGGTACAATGTTATATTGTCAGCAAATAAAAGCAATTTGACTTTCTGTTTTCCAATTTGGATGTCTTTTATTTCTTTCTCTTTCCTGATTGCTCTGGCGAGGGCTTCCAGTCCAATGTTGAATAGGATTGGCAAAAGTGAGCATCTTTGTCTTCTTCCAGTTCTTAGGGGAATTGCTTTCAACTGTTCCCCTTTCAGTATGATGTTGGCCATGGTTTTGTAGTGTGTGTAAAATCAATACTAGGATAAACTTAGAATCAACATTTTACCACTTTGAGTGCACTGCATTGTAGAAACCTTACTACTATATAGGTCAATACCCCTTTCCATCTAATTTTGCAGTTGACTTATATATTATGTTTACATACAGAGAAAATCAAATACGGAGGTGTCATACTACCTGACTTCATATATGTCCTTTATTATTTCTAGATATGCTCATTCTGTGCTTAGTTTGTTGAGAGTTTTTTATCATAAGGTGTTCCTGAGTTTTATCAAGCGTATTTTCTCCATCAATTGAGATGATTATATGGTTTTTGTTCTTACTTCTGTTTACGTGATAAATCACATTTATTGGTGTGCATATGATGAAACATCCTTGATTCTCTGGAATAAAATTCATGTGATTATGGTGTTTTATATTTTTGATGTACTGTTCAATCAGTTTGCTATTAAATATTATTTTGTCAAGGATTTTTACAGCTATATTCATCAAGGATATTGTTCTATAGTTTTCTTTCTGTCTGTGTGTCCTTGTTTGGCTTTGGTATCAGGTTGATACTGGCTTTGTAGAAAGAGTTAGATTTTTCTTTGCTCTGTAGTTCACTTTGCTTGGTATTAATATAGCCATACCAATTTTCTTTGAATTAGTGTTTACAGGTATCACTTCTTCTATCCCTTTACTTTTAACCTACCTACATCATAGTATTTGAAGTTATATTTCTTGTAGGTAGCATATAGTTAAGTCATTTTTTATCCAATCTGATTAGCTCTGTCTTTTAATTTGTGTCATTTAAAGTAATTTTTGATATGTTTGCATTTAGGTCTATTATTTTATTCTTCAGTTTTCAGTTTTCTCCTTTGGTATTTTATAACTTTGTTAACCATTCTTCATTTTCTTTATCTAACAGTCAACTTAGAATCAATATTTTACCACTTCAAGTGAATTGTTGAAACCTCACCACCATATAGGTCCCATATCCCTTTCCCCCGTATTTTTGCAGTTGACTTCTATATTACATCTGCATACACTGAAAATCAAACAATGCTATTTTTGCTTTCACCTATAAAATATATTTTAAAGAACTCAAAGAAGAAGAAATTATTACTGAGATAGCTTTCACTTCTGCTGCTATTCTTTTATTCTTCACGTTCTGAGTTTCCTTCTGCCATTACCCCGCTCCACCCCACCTATTTTTGAAGACAGGGTCTCACTCTTTTGCCCAGTTTGTAGTGCAGTGGTATGAACATGGCTTACTATAGTCTCAAACTCCTCGGCTCAAGACATCCTCCCACCTCAGCCTCCCAAGTAGCTGGGACTACAGGTGCACTCCACCATGCCCGACTAATTTTTGTGTTTTTTCTAGAAACAGGGTTTCACCATGTTTCCCAAGTTAATCTTAAACTCCTGGACTCAGGAAATCCACCTGCCTCAACCTCCCAAAGTGCTGGGATTACAGGCATGAGCCACCGTGCCCAGCCAATATTTGCCTTTTGTCCTAGGAACTGCCTTTAAAGAAACTTTTAGAGTAGGTCAGCTGACGATTAATTATCTTGGTTTTTCTTCCTCTGATAATTCTTTCTATGTCATCTTTATTTCTGATTAATATTTACACTAGATGCAGAATTGTGAATTGACAGTTGTTTTCTTCAGCATTTTAGGAGTGTAACATTTCTTTCTGGCCTCCATGGAATTCTCAGTCATCCCAGCTGAATTTTATCTCTTACAAGTAATGCATTGGCTTTCTCTTGCCGCTTTCAAGATGTGTGTGTGTGTGTGTGTGTGTGTGTGCGCGCGTGCCCATGAGCACATGTGCATGTGTGCATGCATGCACATGCGCCATTTGTTGTAAGTATTTTTATTATTAGGTACCTGAACGTGAATTTCTTTAGCATCATTCTGTTGGGGGTATGCTAAGCTTCTTAAATCTATAGATTTATGTCCTTCACCAAACTTGGAATGTTTTCATTACTAACATTTAGATTAAATAATGCTATTGTTATGGATGAATGTTTGTGTCCTCACCCTCCTCAAATTCATATGTTGAAGACCTAACTCTTAATGTAATGTAATGAAATTAAGAGGTGGGCCCTTCTGGTGGTGATTAGGTTCAGAGAAGATCATGAGTGTTGAGTCTCCATCATGGAATTAGTGTTCTTATAAGAAAAGACCCGAGCTGGCTGTCTTTCTCAATCTTCAGCATGTGAAGACACAGTAAGAAGATGATGTCTGCAAGCTAGGAAGACAGGACTCATCAAGAACTAAATCTGCTGGTGCCTTAATTGTGGGCTTCTCAGCCTGCAGAACTATGGTAAGCACATTCCTGTTGTTTAAGCCACCCAGTCTATGGTATTTTGTTGTAGAAGCACAAGCTGGCTAAGATAGCATTTGAGCTGTCTTCAAATTCACTGACTCCTCTATCAACAGCTATTTTGTTAGTGAATGTAATTTTTGTTGTCATTTTATTTCTTATTTTTAAAGTTTGTTGTGTTTATATCTTCTATTTATTTCCTGACATTTCCTATCTTTTTATTCAATATTTTCACAATTGCTTATGGAAGTATTTATTTAATAGTTACTTAAAATCTTTGTTGGATAATTCCAATATCCATGTCTTCTAGGCAAAGGTATCTGCTTATTGTCTTTTCCTATGTGAGCTGATATTTACCTGATTCTTTTTAAGGTGAGTAATTTTAGATGCTATTCTGGATATAATTAATGTGATATTTTTATTTTATTTATTTTTCTTTTCTTTTCTTTTTCTCTTTTTTTTTTTTTTTTTTTTTTTTTTGAGATGGCATCTCACTATGTTGCCCAGGCTGGTCTCCAACTCCTGGTCTCAAGCAATCCACCCACTTAGGCCTCTCAAAGTGCTAGGATTGCAAGTGTAAGCCACTGTGTCCAGCCTTTATATTTTAGGCCTCAATTATTTGTTTCAGAGAACTGAAATACCCATACCATAAATTCTGTCTGGGTTTTATAGTGGTATTCTGTGAGAGAGACATGATAGTGTACTTACTCTCTTTTATCCAGAATCAAAACTCTTCAGAGTACGTTCTATAGTCTCAATCATCCTATTTTCCTTTCTCTTCAGTAATAGTCACATTAAAAAAAAAAACTGATTGAAATATATCTTTTCAGTTGTGGTTGTCGTTTTTCATTACAGTCTTCCAGAAACATAAGAGCACCCACAACTAATTCATTAATGACAATGACTCCCTATGTTAATATAAAATCATAGAAAATAAAAGAAATACTAGTTGGTACAAAAAGTATATATAGATTTTTAATCATGTTACTGTTTCTCTTAGCACATAACAGGCATTTTCATTAATGGCTTAAATAAGCATATGATTTATGAGCAACATGACTTGGCAACTTTAGAATATGTCAGTATTAACAATGCACTAAGTAAACTACTATACTGAAAAAGCTCAAAATGTATTAACTTTTATTCTTTCCTACATTGTCTTTAAATTCAACACTACATGAAGTCCAAGAAAAGTAAAACTATTCCATTAAATTACTCCCCAAAGACTTCAAATTCAAGAGCTAGAATCCTTGGGATTTAGAGCATATCTCACTTTTATCCAAAATGGCTTGTATTGAATCACTTTTGACAGAGATGGTTCAACTGTTATAGTGACCTGCTCTTATCAAACTGCTAGCTATTGTCAGTATACTTCTTTTTCTTTGGAAATAGTAAGATACAGTTTAACTTTAAAGAACTGAAAGCTCTGACTGTAATAACTTTATAATACCACGTAGTCAACATGTTAAAAATGCTTCACAATCACTAACAATAATAGCAAATTCACGGCAGGTTTTTGGTTGAATTTTGTGGGGATTTTTTTGTCAATTCTGCTACAGCTGTCAAAATTCATTTTGCTATTTAAAGAAGTTTTGACCGAAAGTGAATGTTTTAATTATTGAAACGTGATATAATTAAAAACTTGGCATGTAACTAGAGAATCCTCTAATTTTTGCCAGTATACATAATCTTCCATGCCATTTATCCATTATATTTATTTGGTTTAAGAAAAGATTTATTTTAAAGATCTACATAATTTATAAAAATTAGTGGTGAAGCTCATATTTCTATAATGGGAAAGAATTTTAGAAATCATACCATTCTCATCTTAGAAGTGAAAATTCTCAAACTCAAAGACTCAGCCTACATCATGCAAAAGTCAGAGACCCCAGCTTCATAAATCATCTAGTATTATTTCTATAATATGAAAATTATGTTGTGAATCTCCAGGCCCTCTAAGACAAATGCACAGTAAGGCAAAAATTTGCTGAAATTTTAAGGGTTCATTTAACACTCATGGATGTTACGAGAATCTCTAGATTAGAAAACTGTAGAAGGACAATTTACTAGCCATCTAGACAAAGAAAAGGCAGGTCTGTACCACACATCTTAAACTAAGGTAACTTCCAAATGGATTAAAATTTTAAAGGTGAAAATGTAAAAATTAATGTTCTAGAATCAAACAGGGCGGAGTAATTTCATTTTCTTGAAATGAAGAGCTGAGTCTCACTGTACCTCAAAAATCCGCAAACTAAAAAGGAGTAACAAATTTGACTATAAAAAAGATAAACATCAAAAGATAAATTTAGAAATATATCCAGCTCTACACATATGAAGGGCCATGCTAGCATGGGAGGCAGAATGGCTCTTAAGTAAGGTACCTGCCCTAGTCTCCAGATTCTGTAAATATGTTACACTGCAAAAGGAACTTTTTCGATAAAATCAGCATTATTTTAAGAAGCTACATGTGTGGTAGTTTGTTACAGTAGTGTCAGAAAACTTATAAAACTTTCCAGTACTTAAGAGTGAAATTTAGCCTGCAGATATAGTTGAAAATATATTAAGTATTTTTGCAAATTTTTATTGATTGACGCATAGTTTGCTACTGTTTCCAGTAAAAGACTGGAAAACACCTAAATGTCCACAAGTAGGAATTTGCTGAATAAATTGAGTTACAGCCATATTATGGAATACTTCTTAGCTACAAATAAGAAAAAAAAATTTATATTGTTATAAAAGGATATCCAACATATAATATATTCTCAAATGAAAAATGCAAACACAATACTGTGTGTGAAAAGACAGAAAAAATTAAAAATTTGTTGACATTTACTTGTATATGCATAAAATGCTTTGGAAAAATATAGAAGAAAACAACAACTATTTTTACATACAGTAATGGAGATAAAAGTGGGTATTCTCAGTCCCCAGAATTATTTTATAAGTCTCCTGTCCCTCTAAGACAAATGCACAGTAATGCAAAAATTTGCTGAAATTGCAAGGGTTCGTTTAATACTGATGGATGTCATGAGAATCTCTAGATTAGAAAGCTCTGCAGAGGGACAATTTACTAGCCATCTGGACAAAGAAAAGGCAGGTATGTACCACACATCTTAAACAAATGTAACTTCCAAACTGATTAAAATTTTAAAAGTGAAAATGAAAAAATTAATGTTCTAGAATCAAACATGGCTGAATAATTTCATTTTCTTGAAATGAAGAGTTAAGTCTAACTGTACTTCAAAAATCCACAAACTAAGGAAAGGAATATTTCTCTGTGTATATTTTAATAAATTTTTAACTATGCATTGTTATTCTAATGTGTGTTTAAATAATGATGATGATAGATAGATGATAGATAGATAGATAGATAGATAGATGATAGAATACAAAAATAATGTATTTAAAGTTATCTTACACTACCCTGTGTTTTCTTTCATATATACAACTGCTTAATGGTGTGATTCACTAATAAGGAGAAAACATATCCTGTCTAAAGGTAGAAAGAAGAAGAGAAAAAGAAAGAAAGAAAGAAAATTATCTTTAATTTGTCATTAACACACCATGTTCTGCTATTGGAAATAAAAATTTGGATTTTCCAGTTTCACTGGAGCTGTAATACAAATTCATCTTGAAAAGGTAGCAATATTTTCTGAATATCCCACATGAATAGATGTGACGTACAGAGGCTAATGACACACTACATATTTTTTAAGGGTAGGAGAAGACAAAAAAATTAATGACCGAAACACTTAGCATCAAATATTGAAAAAAGTACCAAAAGACAACCCATTTTTCTCATAGCTGCTACTTTCCTCCCTGACATTTAGCATCTCTCTTATCTGGTCACTTCCCTGAGAAACCTTTCTCTCCTCATCTCAGAAAATTTGTTCAATAGTAAGGGTCATGAAAGTGAAAGCAGATTTTGCCAATATGCAAGGAGTAAATCTGAGGCCAACGATGTGGTAGAAATCCAGACCTGTTAGTTCTCTGCCAGATTTTTAGAGGGTCTCTCCCTAGTGCAGGCTTGACTGGCTGGTAATAGTGCAAGTAAAGACCTGGGAGGTGGACAGTGATGGGTAAGTTTGGAGTTCTTTCAAAATAATAGGGAAGCATTTAGAATAAGGTAGGACAGGTGACATCAAACAAAATTAGGAGGGTCGTAAAGACTAAGTAACTCTAATTAAGCAATCAGGCATCTTTACAGATTGTTCAGAAAAGTGACAGCACCAGAGATATGCTCTGAAGATTAATCTGGCAGAGTGTTATCCAATATGAATGGATTAAGGAAGACGAGAGGCCAGAAAATTTGTAGGCAAGAGCATGAGAGAAAGCACTTTTAGATTCAAAATCTATTTTAGCCTTCTAAAAATTAGTGAGGCTGGTTGGCAGTTGCATTATTTACTGCTAAATCTGATTAAATCCCAAAAGCATTTTTTAAAGGAGAGATTAAAGGAAGTGAAATCAGAAGTCAGAACCAAATGAAAGCATCCACAATTTTTCAAAAAAAAATAATTTCCAAAAGGCCATCCAGTTAATTTAAGAAACACTCTGATGCATCCGTGGCTAAAACTCTGATATTTCTTATAAGAAGTGTCATTTCTAAAGTGTAATTGCATAACACGTTACTAAAACAGTAATGAAAGAATTTTAGAGCATCCATCAAAGGACATCGAATGTGAAATAAACAGCATTAGTTAGGAGTCATGGGATTGCTGTACAGGACATTAGACAGCACTGCCCTCTGCAGTTAAATGTGCTCTATTAGTTGAGCCCTGCAGCATTTGTTATAAACCGATGCCTGAAATCACTCAGATATTTTGTAATTTCATTTACTGTAGCCAACAAACTGACAGCATTACCAAAGTCTCCAACCTGTATCCCTGCAAAAGGGATAATGAAAGGTAGCATGGAAAAGTAAGGAATGAGGAGGACAAATCCAGTTTTGTTTACTGACTTCTGTGTCCTAGACTTTGTTCTTGGTGAACAAGATTGGCAATATTCTTGAATCACTGGTGTTTCGACTCTATGGAAGGATGGAATCATACAATAAAGAAGCCATGAAACAATTGAATAAAATTGTTGTAAGTTGTGACAAATGCCATGAAATAAACCAATTCTAAGATAGAATTTCAGGTAGATCTCATCAAAGGAGGTGATGCATCAATTAAAATCTGAGGGATAAAAAAAGACATAAATATGTGAAGAGTAGGGAAAAGTAGAAGGAATGGCATGTACAAATATCCTGTGGTAAGGAAAGAGAGTAGCATATTCCAAGAACAGTAGGAAGACAGTGTTGCAAGAGAATATAACACAAGGATTAATTGCTAGGCAGAGACAGATTTTAAATATTTTACCTAAATTTAGGACCTGGTAAGAAAATAAATTTTTTCTCTAAATGTAGTAAGGATTTTTTCAAGGGTTTTGAGTGAAAAATAATTGTAATGTGGTCATGTTGTTACAAGATCATTTTGATTGTTCTGTGGCGAGCACATTCCAAAGGAAGAAGAAAAGACAACATTCCAGAGAGTTTTCAGAGATCTTCGTATATCATATAACAAACTTATTCTACTCCAGTCTTTGTTTTGTGGTTATAGAGGAGTGTTAAGGAAGAAGAAAGATTATATTCATTTATAACCAATCAATTCATAGCCTTATATTGGTAAACACTTGCCCTGAAATTACATCACTGTCCTCAGCAAAAGAAGATGGTTTAATGACTATTTAATTATAATATATAAAATAGGATTAAGTTCATAAAATCAAAGGTGAAATTTCAAACAAGAAGAGTTCACAATGATTTACCACCTTCAAGATGGAAAGGCCCACCATGTGCTAATAGACTGTACTCTCCAGATGGGACCTTACATTTGAACATCCATAGATAGTAAACAGCTCCGATATTATCCCTGTGCAGTCAGGAGGTTGTTTTAACATGAACTATCAATCCCTCTCATATGTTAACATAAGAAAGATTCAAAAATCCCACAAATAACTAGGATTTCCCAACAAAGAAGCCCCTTCTTATTCATTTCCCAGAGTAAATGGCATTTTTCCACTTCTGATCTAGAACAAGAGAATGGAAATAAAACTACTGATTTTGTTGCAGGAAACTGAGCTGTTAATTCCCTCCTTTTGAGTCTTTATGATGTTTTCTACCTGAAGTAGAAAAAAGAAAGAGAGAATTTTACTCACCATACCTTATTCAGGATCTCTTTTTGTACGTTAAAACAACTCAGCAGTACTATCTGTAATACAGTTCCACAGAGAGAAAAAATTATTTTCTATAAAAAGCAATACATTAAGCATTCCAGTTTCTGGCTGCAACATTAATGAACAGCTTAAGGACTTCTAGAATTGAATTAACTGCCCCAGTAATTTGAAGTTATTCAGATTTCTTAGTCTAGGTTTTCATAGCTTACAAGTACCTGTGTGAAAATGAAATCATGAACAGAATATTAACAGACTGATAAAGAGTCTTCCAACTGGTGACACAGAATCCACTGCTACAAATAACTAAATGAGATTAATATTACTAATAATATTCTCTATACTTTGATGCACACCATTATCTATTTCAATTTCTAACATATCAGTCATGCTTTATTTACTTTTATTTTTAAATTAATATAAATAGAAAGCTGGTATCCATGTAATATGAATACCTTTTATGCAGCAATAAGTAAAATATTGGCTCTGTGAATATTCAGTTCACTTATCAAATGTCATAGTGTGTGTGTGTTAGATTAACCATTTCAGAGTCTGAGTAATGATCAATATTTAAGGAATATTTGAGGCCTAACAAACATATCAATACTTGTACAAATTTACCTTCTTTGCAGAACTGGAAGCAATTATTCATTTCTAGTTTTGTATGGTTGTTTGTTTGTTTGTTTGTTTGTTTGTTTGTTTGTTTTAGAGACAGAGTCTTGCTCTGGCACCCAGGCTTGAGACAGTGGAGTAATCTCAGCTAACTGCAGCCTCTAACTTTTGGTTCAAGGGATTCTCCTACCTCAGATCCCCAAATAGCTAGGACTATAGGTACAAGTCATCATGCCCAGTTAAATTCTTAATTTTTTGTAAAGATGGGGATCTCAATATGTTGCCCAGCCTAGTCTTGAACTCCTGACCTTAAGAGATCCTCCTGCCTCAACCTCCTAAACTGCTAGGCACCATGCCCGGACTATTCCTAGTTTTCAATTAGATATGTTTAATACTGGTGGATTATCTAATGCTATGTGAGGGTACATTTTTACCATGAGAGATGGATAAATATTAAAATTCTGCTCAGCATCGCAAATATTGCAACAGGATAGGCTGAAGTCAAGCTTCTGAGACTATTCTGGCCTAATTAGCTGTACAATATTTGTTTAAAAGTCTCCCCTTCATGACTTCTACCATTAGAAACTAAACACCATGGAAATGGCTTTCCTAAAGCAACATTTCTTTATTCTTGTATTTTTCTTCTGTCTCCCACCTAAATAATGAAATGTGGTGTCTTTCTTTTGCTTTACTAATAGATATTGCAAAATGTACCTTTTTAAGAGAGCCAGGTGCAGTGGCTCACACCTGTAATGCCAGCACTTTGGGAGGCCGAGGTGGGTGAATTACCTGAGGTCAGGAGTTCGAGACCAGCCTGGCCAACATGGTGAAACTCACTCTCTACTAAAAATACAAAACATTAGCCAGACATGGTGGCTGGGCGCCTATAATCCCAGCTACTTGAGAGGCTGAGGAGGGAGAATCACTTGAATCCAGGAGGTAGAGGTTGCAGTGAGCCAAGATTGTGCCATTGAACTCTAGCCTGGGCAATGAGAACGGGACTCCATCTCAAAAAAATAAAAATAAAAAAAAGAGAGAGGGAGAGAGAGAGAAAGCCAAACAAGTAAACTGAAATTAGGTCCAATTCAAGTTTACCGGCCAAAAAACAAACAAACAAAAAAAAACAAAACAAAACAAAAAGAAAAACAGAGCTATAGATCAGGTACCCATTGCTTAATAACGAGCTAAAGGCAGATTACAAAGTCGGCAGACTTCACAAAGTATGTTATTGAGATCATGCACAATTATAAGCATTGGAACTGCAGTGAAGTGACAAAAGTCTGTGTAACTTTAATGGAATCTATTAATAATTGACATTTATTGAGTGCTTTATAGGAAGTCTCAAGATCCAGCACATTTCTTGATGGTTTCACTTAATCTTACAAGAACCCAGTTAAATTTCTACTTTTTTTGAATGTTATCTTATTTTAAATTCCAGGATACATGTGCAGGACGTGCAGGTTTGTTACATTGGCAAATGTGTGCCGTGGTGGTTTGCTGCATGCACTATTCATGATAGCAAAGATATGGAATCAACTCAACTGCCCATCAATGATAGACTGGATAAAGAAAATGTGGTACATATACACTATGGAATACTATGCAGCCATAAGAAGGAATGAGAACATGTCCTTTGCAGAGACACAGATGGAGGTAGAAACCATTATTCTCAGCAAATTAAATTTCTACTTTTAAACTCCCTATTTGATAAATGAGAAAATACAGGGTTAGAGCATTTTAATGACTTACTCAAGGTCACAGAGCTCACAAGTGTTGGGTCAGGGATTTGAGGGCAAGCTGGCTCACTCTTACTACTCCCTATTTCCTAAAAATACTTTTTCAGCCCTTATTACAATTTTCCATATTTCTGGGGGCATAACTGTTATTATTCTCCTCCCATGATTGAGGAAACTGAGACTCAGAGAGAAAAGAAAGAAGTAACATGCTTAAAATCTCACAGTAGACCACTGTCAGATCTAAACTTTCAAGCTAAGAGTTCATATCCCTTTAGATTAAAACTCCAGAAAGACTGTATACATACAATCTAAAGCAGTTAGTCTTAGTCTTAACTTTACTTGATTTTCTATAATGATTCTCTATATTTTAAAAAAATTGTAATGCAGAATATGCAGTAGATCTTGACTTGTATGACCATTTTCCATATACATATATTTGTGTTTGCTATAAATTAGAAGCCAGGATTATTCCAGGAGAAGGAAAGGGCAACCTGTAAGAACAGTGACTTATTTTATATACACATGTAATATAACCAGAAAAGGGAGAATCAAAATTCTATATCTGTGCAGAAGCAGGGGCTATATGGGAAATCTCTGTATCTTTCTCTCAATTTTGCTGTGAATCTAAACTGGTTATTGAAGTACTCAGAAGATGACAAGTTTTTGCATATTATGTCATCTGCCTAGGTGACATCAATTGTTCCAGCATCACAGAAAAATGTAGAACTATTTGTAATTGTAGTTCACTTGTAAACATAAAGTTGGCCCTTTACTTGTGAACATTACTATCTATTGTCCTCAGCTTCAGGCTCACCTCATCCACACAACATTATCCCTGGCATGCACCCCATTGATGACCCCTGTAGTTACAAATCAAGAGGTTGGAAAGCTGAAGGTCACACTACACTTCAATTTGGGCTCTATCGAAATAAGATCAGTTCAAGTTACACAAATTTTTAGTTTATTGTCGCACAGAAAAGAAAGTACAGATTGCAACCCAAGAGACTCAATCTGAAAAAAGGTGAGAAATTTAACTCAGTAGTTACAGGATGGCTTATCAATCAAAATAAGGAAGTTTGAAACCTTTATAATGATTGGATATTACAGGAGAGGTTTCCAGATGATAGAGGATTGGTTAAACGTGATTATCTTATACAATTTCTAGAAGGCAATGTAAGCTTCATTTATGATTTCAGAAGCATTTGCAAGAAATAACTTAACTTTCACTTACATTTTAAAAAATACGCTAAGTTTTTATTATATGGTCTACCTGGTTTTGTCTGCTTGGGGAACTCTCCGGCCTGATCTCCATTTTATTTTATTTCAACATTTCCACAAGTGATGAAGCTTTCACCAAGTAAACTAACATCTACAATAATTGAAATGAGGTCCAGTCAGGTTCCACCTCTGCTGTTTCTGTTTTTATTGGCTGCAGTATCAGAAGTCCCACTATCTGGGCCCCGTTTTGTTTTTGTTTTTGTTTTTGTTTTTGTTTTTGTTTTTGAGGCATAGAACATTCATTTTGCCAGCATGGAAGTTGTTGAAATGGTGTGATCATAGACCCAGCAGTTTGGGCAGCTACTTACTAATTTGCTAAATCCTTGGTCTTGGCAGAAATAACCACTTACTATTGCTAGGTCAGTACCTACAGCAACAGAAGAGCACAATGGTTAGGAATGTGAATTTAGGAGTTGCATTGCCTGGGTTCAAATGCCAGCTCTGCCATTTACTACTTGTGTGATGGTAGGTAAGTGACTAGGAAAAAATGCCTAGTGAGAATTTATATGTGTAAAAACATGTAGAATGACTCCTGGACCACAGAAAGTACTATCTCTTCTGGGGATAATTTATTTAAGCTCAACCTAGAGCCTGTATCTCCTCCATCCCTTTACACAATTGTGTAGACATACAATTTTCCGTATTAAATCTCTTTTGGCTCAAACCAAATAAAGTGGTTTTTACTGTCTTGCATAGAACCTTGACTGATACATGGGCCATTTTCTATTTCTTTTTGAGTACTGATTATTAAATTACAAAAATAATTAAGAAATTAGAAGATGTGAGGTGGTTTAAAAAAGGATATTCTGCAATTTAGTTATAAAGGCAAGTACAACACAAATGCAGCATTTGGATCCACAGAAGTAAGGTAAATTATTTCTAAAAAATGTTTGCTAGAAGCTTTGAGTGTATTTCCAGCCATGCTTCTTCAGGCACAATACCTTAAAGCAATTGTATTTAATAGCTCACACCTCTAGCTCTTCTTCTTCTTGTTGCTAAATTGATAATAGACATCATCCAGAAAATTCTATTGAAAATCAGACCACTGCAATGAAACTTTCTTCACTTTAAAAAGTTATTTATTTGTCTACATAATTTATTTAATAATTAATTATTTATTTATCTAGTTCATTTATCCTTAAAAGATCAGAGATTTCAGAGTTTCCAAAAGTCTTCAGTGCTCTCTAGACCCACATATTTCACTGCATACTCCACCTCTCCATTTAGAATTAAATAAGCGTCTTAAACTTACCTGGAAGCCCCTTAGTCTCAACATCTGGTAAATGGTTCTATTATTCATCCAGTTGCTAGGACCAAAAACCCATGAGTCATCCCCAGCCTTTCTTTTCCTCACACTCCAGATACAACTCATCTGACTTTGGCCTGACTCTCAAAATATATCTCAAATCAGTTCTTTTATAACCACACTCTCAATAAAGTAGTCAGGTTCAGCAAAGGAAACAGACACACTATGCATTTCAAGGAGAAAGACTGTATCGGGGACTGCACATTCTTCAAAAAATCCTGAAATCTCACTTGTTGACTTTGAAATTTCCGACTCCTTTGCCTTCAATGTTGTTCCCAGTCTTATATGGCTGGGTCCGTCACTTTGCTGCAAATGGTTTTCAAGTGGCACCTTCTCCAAGAGTCCTTCCCTGAGAGCCCCTTGTAGAAGGGCATCCCAATATATTGCCCTCTGCATTCTACAGCTTCTTTCCTCTCCTCTTTTTTCTCAGAATACCTGGCACAGTATTGTACATTTCTTGATTCAGTTGTTTGTTTTGCATTTCACTGACTCGAATAACAGTGCCATAAAGGTAAGAACTCTGTGGGTTTTCACCACTGAATCCGCAGCACGTAGAATAGGAATGAACATCAGTAGGAGCTCAAAAAATATTTGTAGAAAGGCAGAATCTTCATACCATTTCCTCTTTGATTGCCTTAAAGGTTATTATCCTAATCAAACGTACTCAAATTTTAGATTGCTCCACCTTCCACATCACGGCATTAATCAGACAACAGACCCTGGGCCGTATGTGATATGTTTTATGGCCATTCCCTGCATTCCATATAGCAGTTACCACTGCATTCAAGATACAGGATTAGAAAAGCTCAAAAGGGAATGCTTAAAGTGAGGCATTTATCATTTCTGAAAAAGTTCTTAACACAGACTTAGAGCAGGTGAGAAGCATCTTCAAAGAAGGGTATCAATCATTGCACTGGATTTAAAAGTGAAAGCTCAGAGAATTGTTCCAGTATATATTCTATATGAAGACTCTATATCTGTGGAAATTATCTTGTGACTTCAAAATTAATTACGAACATTCTTCTGTATTACTGCAATTATGAATACAACTATAAATAATTTGCACATAGTTATCATGTTATACATCTCAGTCAAAAACTGAGGCTCTAATTTTTTCTTTGTCATTTGTTTGGTTTCTAAAGTTGTGATAGAATATTGAATATTGGGCTCTTTCCTTTAATTCAATATCCTTAATACATTTATTTTATTATTAACCATTAAAATATTAAATATTAACTGTCACAAATCCTTTGCATTTATAAAACATTATTTTGAATCCTGCGTGTAAATATATTTCTTAATTCTATTAATAACTTGAGGTATGTATTTTTCCACATTACAGATAAAAAAACACACGCTGAAAAGATAAGCTGTTTACACAAACTTATAAGAGAAAATAATCCTAGACCCTTTGATAGTAGTTTTGGGTTTTTTTTTTTGTTTTTTTTTCCCCCATTGGAAAAAAGTCATAGACCCAAACAGAGACACAAAAGATAGAGTCCTTTGAGATACTAACTAGATAGCTAAAGAAGTAAAATATATACTTCACACTAATTGAACTGAATAATAACATAAATGGGAGAGAAGCGGTAGCTATAATTTGTGCAGGCTAACTCTGGCACATTTTGTGGTAGATCCTTGATGCTAACCTCACTTAATACCGAACACGGGCCGGGTGCGGTGGCTCAAGCCTGTAATCCCAGCACTTTGGGAGGCCGAGATGGGCAGATCAAGAGGTCAGGAGATCGAGACCATCCTGGCTAACACGGTGAAACCCCGTCTCTACTAAAAAAATACAAAAAACTAGCCGGGCGAGGTGGCGGGCGTCTGTAGTCCCAGCTACTCGGGAGGCTGAGGCAGGAGAATGGCGTAAATTCAGGAGGCGGAGCTTGCAGTGAGCTGAGATCCGGCCACTGCACTCCAGCCTGGGCAACAGAGCGAGACTCCATCTCAAAAAAAAAAAAAAAAAAATACTGAACACAAAGACATAAGGCAAGTGCTGTCATCATCAATTCAAAAATAAGGAGACTTTGCTTCAGAGTCCAAGTTTACAAGGATGATAAGCATTGAAGCCAAGACCAGAGTCCACATCTATGTGATTCTAAAGGCCATACTCTAACACTGTGCTTTACTCTTTTTTTTTTTTTTTTTTTTTTTGAGACGGAGTCTCGCTCTGTCGCCCAGGCGGGAGTGCAGTGGCCGGATCTCAGCTCACTGCAAGCTCCGCCTCCCGGGTTTACGCCGTTCTCCTGCCTCAGCCTCCCGAGTAGCTGGGACTACAGGCGCCCGCCACCTCGCCCGGCTAGTTTTTTGTATTTTTTAGTAGAGACGGGGTTTCACCGTGCTAGCCAGCTTTTTTACTCTTTAATAAAAAGAAACATACACATTTTCCTAGATTTCGGAGAATTCGTAGTTTTATCCTTGGATGGAGGTTCCATGGAATTTTAAACAGTTACATGAACGAAGAATTGAATTGGAGGAAGCCAGAACATCAGCCTAAGTTGAGTAGACAGTATGAACTTAAAAGTGAGCACAGCAACTTCTGGAAAGAGTGAGGAGATTAGCATAAAGTAGGAAATACTAAATTTAGAATTAAAGAGAGAAGAGAATAAAATCAGATGATGGAGGCCTAGAAAACTTAAGCAGAGAAAAATTGACCTTTTTCTATTAAGAACAGGAGACAACTTCAATGAAATTTGTGTTTAAAATCAGTCTAATTGAGGTTTACGAGTGAAAAGAAAAAGACAAGACCAGGTGCAGATACTAATCAGGAGACATACCACAATGCAAAGGAGAATGTATAGAAACCTGGAAAACTGAGGAACCAATAAAATATGATTTAAAAATACCGAAGACAGCAGGGTCAAGAAGAAGACTGGATTTGAGTTAATATGGTTTGGATGACAAAAAAGTAAATTAAGAAAGTAAGATTTTACTGAATTATTGAGAGAGAATGGAATTTCAGACCTGGATAATGAATAGGCCTTTGTAAAGGGAACAAGGACCTCTTCTTCCCCAAATAAGCCCTGTGAGTAAATGGGCTAATGAACCAAATGTTGATTCTGGGGGGACAAAATCCTAAGCAGAATCCAGGGTATGTTAATTCTTCAAGCCAAAAGACTGGTATTCTATTTCCATCTCTGCCAGTTACCAATGTCAGGGAGCAAACTGGTACCGTTTTGTAAAATGAGTTGTTCCAGGTAAATTATCTCAAGGATTGTTTCATCTATTTAAAAAATGAAGTCAGTGTGTCTTGCCGTCATATGTAACACAGGACAGCATGATTGATGCTGGTATATTCAGCACCATCAATCTTCTTATGAAATATGTTTAACATCCCAGCTCATATCAAAATACCTGGGAAAAGCGCACAGCTAAGAATTAGCCAGAAAAAAATGAAGAATAAAGATGAAATGATACATGTGTAAAAGATTTTCTTGAGACTGTGTTATATATAGAATCTTTGTGAGAGAATTTTGTTAGCAAATTATGGCTTATTGGTATCATTTGAAAAGACAAAGATCTATATTATAGAGTAGCTAGGCTTCATCTGTTATTTTCCAATCCCCATTGATCAATAATAGTAATGCTATGTTCTGATCTTTGTTATTTATATTCTTCTTCTAGCATTAGGTTTAGTTTGTTTTTGTTTTTCTAGTTTCTTGAGGTGTGATGATAGGTTGCTAACTTGAGAACGTTCTATCTTATTGATGTAGGCATTTAACACTATAAACTTTCCTGATTGTACAGCTTTTTCTGTATCCCAGAGGTTTCATTATGTTGTGTCTTCCTTTTTTTTTTTTTTTAGATGGATTCTCCCTCGTCGCCCAGGCTAGAGCGCAGTGGTGCGATCTCGGCTCACTGCAAGTTCCGCCTGCCAGGTTCACGCCATTCTCCTGCCTCAGCCTCCCGAGTAGCTGGGACTACAGGCGCCTGCCACCACGCCCGGCTAAGTTTTTGTATTTTTAGGAGAGACAGGGTTTCACCGTGTTAGCCAGGATGGTCTCGATCTCCTAACCTCATGATCCGCCCACCTCGGCTTCCCAAAGTGCTGGGATTACAGTCGTGAGTCACCGCACCTGACCTCATTGCTTTAATTTCCTTGTTTATCTAAAAGTCATTGAAGAGTTAGTTATTTCATTTCCATGTATTTGTGTAATTTTGAGAATTCCTCTCGATATTTTTTCAGGGGCAATTGTAAATGCGATTGAGTTTTTGATGTGGTTCTCAACTCTCATTTATGTTATTATTTTATTTCTTTAGAAATCTTGTTAGTATCTTGAAGACTCTGTCTTTTGTGTCTCTGTTTGGGTCTATGACTTTTTTTGCAATGGAAAAATAATACTAAAACTATTATCAATGGTCTAGGATCATTTTTCCTTATGAGTACAGCTTATCTTTTCATTGTGTTTTTTTAATCTGCAAAATGGAAACAATACATATCTCATAAGTAATTAATAGAATGAAGAAATATAATACTTGTACATAGGCTTCAAAGTAATATATTTTATAAATGCAAAGGATTTGTGACAGTTAATATTTAATATTTTAGTGGCTGACAATGAAATAAAATATATTAAGAATATTGAATTTTTAAAAACCCAATATTCAATATTATATCGCAACTTTAGAAATCAAATGACGAAGAAAAAAATAGAGCTTCAGTTTTTGTCCATTTGAGATGTATAACATGACAGCTATATGCAGATTATCATAACTGTATTCATAATTGCAGTTATTCCGAAGAATGCTAGGAATTAACTTTGAAGTCACAAGATAATTTCCACAGCTATCAAGTCTTCATATAGAATATATAGTGGAACAATTCTCTGAGCTTTTACTTTTAAATCCAGTGCAATGATTGATACTCTTCTTTTAGGATGCTTCTCACTTGCTCTAAGTCTGTGTTAAGAACTTTTTCAGAAATGATAAATGCCTCAGTTTAAGCATTCCCTTTTGAATTTTTCTGAACATTTATCTTGAATGCAGTGGTAACTACTATATAGAATGCATGGAATGGCCATAAAAATATCACATATGGCCCAGGGTCACCGGTCTGATTAATGCTGTGATGCTGAACGTGAACAATCTAAAATGTGAGTAGTTTTGATTAGGATAATAATAAAATATCTAGCAATATATTTAACAAAGGAGGGGAAAGATCTTTACAAGGAGAACTACAGAACACTGATGAAAGAAATTGTAGATGATACAAATAGAAATGGCCTAATGTGTACGAGTCTAGGGCTTCTGGGGAGGGACTCTCTATCATGGATTCTGTCCCAGGGTGTCAAAGCCATAAGGATCAAGGTCCCCTGAAATAAAATCACTGAAAAGGTATGTTCTCTTATATATTATTTAAAAAATTTATCTGATGCCACCAAAGAATGACAGCAGTTTCTAACCAAGTTCATATTTATAGCATCATATTAAGATATTTATCTTATATATTAGCATATTTTGCACTGGTTTTCTTTGTAATGTAGGTTGAAAGGGAGACATGCTTGAATGCTTTTGTATGTAACTATCTCCCACTCTTTTTCTCTCTCTTCTTGGTCTGTATTTGCTAAGGATTGATATAAAAAAATAATTCATCAATGAGCTCTGCATATTATTGAACACTCACAAGGTAATATTGATTTGGGTGCTACTAGACTTTTGCCTAATATTAGTCTTTCTCAATAGTTCTCGTAAAGGACAGCATTCAATCCAGTAAATATTGAAATCTATTAGTTCAATAAAGGTTATTTATATACTGTCATACCACAAAGCGATGGTGGAAAGAACATCTGCATTCACTAGAATGTACTTTCTTCCTTTGGCTGTGAATAAATTGGATAAGACTGTTTTATTGTAAGTACTGGCTATTGGGAGATATAGGGATAAAATTGACATTGTTGTTGAAGTATTGCAAAAACATGACTAATTTGGTTAATTATGTCTACTACTTATGTTTAAGAGATCCTTTCACTAACTTAAAATGTTAACTTTTAATTTCACTAACTTAAATTGTTGTGATATTGAGAAAGAATTTTAACCTAAACAGTCACTTTACAACAAACATGTAAAGACTAGTATGCCTGCAGTTGAGGTTTTTTTTTTTTTTTTTTTTTTTTTTGCATTTCTGAGCCCACTTTGTATTCGTGAGAAACAAAAACATAATGGGTGAAAAGTTTTAAATAACCAGTACTTAAATAACCAGTTTTCATAAAGTTTGGGACTTCAAAGTATTAACGAAGGATACTGAAAACATACTGACTTTTACTTTGGTCAAATTACTTCCTATGATCTGATTTCTTAATTTTCAGTATTTGAAATCTTGTGAATTAGGAATATCTACATCTATACATAAATAGATAACTAAAACTTAATGGTAAAAATAAGTGTAATTCAGTAAAATTATTCAACAGTTTTTATTTTTACAATAAGTTATCATTTATTGCATTGATATCAAATCTGTATATATTGCCTTGCAATGCTAAATGCTCTAAAAAGAATATTTAGGCTACTTCAGTTCTACAACCTTCTTCCCCCTCTCCCAGGACATACAAAAGATCTTATATTAACTAATCCTCAGTGTGAATTTTGCTGTATCAAACATTGTGCCTTATTTTATTAAAACTGTTTTGTCAGAATCCAATTCTATACTAAAGTCTCTATAATGTTTAAAAAAAAAAAAAAAAAACAAGGAAAAAACATCCCATGCTCATAGATTGCAATAATCCATATCATTAAAATAACCACATTGCCCAAAGAAATCTACAAATTCAACACAATTTCTATCAGATCACCTATGTCAGCATCACAGAATTAGAAAAAACAATTCTGAAGTTCATATGGAAACAAAAAAGAGCCCAAATAACCAAAGCCATTCTAACAACAACAACAACAAAAAAAACAAAGCCAGAGGCATCACATTACCTGACTCAAAACAAGTTACTATAAAAAGCTATACTGACTAAATCCGCATGGTACTGGTACAAAAACAGACACACAGATCAAGGGATCAGAATAGAGAACCCCAAAATAAAGCCACATACCTACAACAACTGATCTTCAACGACGTTGACAAAAATAATGGGGAAATAACCTACTCAATAAATGGTGCTGGGAAAATTGACTAGCCATATGAAAAAGAATGAACTGGACCCCTATCTCTCACCACATACAAAAATTAGGAATAAAGACTTAAATATAAGACCTGAGAGTTCAAAAATCCTCGATGTAAACTTAGAAAAAACCTTTTCTGGACTTTGACCTAGGAAGAGAATTTGTAACAAAGACCCCAAAAGCAAATGCAACAAAAACAAAAATAGACAAATGAGACTTAATTAAACTAAGAAGCTTCTGCATAGCAAAAGAAATAATCAACAAAATAAACAGGCAACCTACAGAATGTTAGAAAATATTAGCAAATTATGCCTCCAGCAAAAGACTAATATCCAGCATCTACAAGGAACTCAAACAAGAAAAAAACAAACAACTCCATTAAAAAATGAGCAAAGGATATGAACAGACAGTTCTGAAAAGAAGACATACAAGCAGCCAACAAACACATGAAAAAAATGTTTCACATCACTAATCGTCAGACAGATGCAAATTAAAACACAATAAGATATCATTGTACACTAGTTAGAGTGGCTATTAATAGAAAGTTAAAAAACAACAGATGGTGGCATGGATGTGGAAGAAACAAAATACTTATACACTGTTGGTGGAAATGTAAATTAGTTCAACCTCTGTGGAAAACAGTATGGAGATTTCTCAATGAATTACAGAAAGAACTACCACTTGACCCAGCAATCCCACTACTGGGTATATACTCAAAGGAAAAGAAATAATTATATTAAAAACATACCTCCATGTCACAACAGGTATATATTTATCACAGCACTATTCACAACAGCAAAGTCATGGAACCATGGTACGTGTCCATCAACAGTTGATTGGATTAAAAAATGTGAGATATATATTTATCTGTATGGTGCCTTTTATGGCCATATGGCATTTATGTGGTATAGCCCCATCTCAAAATACAAACAGCCATAAAAAATAATAAAATTATGTCTTTTGCAGCAGCATTAGTAGAGCTGGAAGCCATTATCATATGTAGCATAACTCAGAAGCAGAAAATCAAATACTGCATGTTTTCACTTGTCAGTGGAAACTTATAAACTGTTACAGATGGACATAAAGACGGAAATAGTGGACACTGGAGACTCCAAAAGGGGGAAGGAGTGAGGGTTGAATAATTGGGTACAATGTTTGCTATTTTGGGGATTGATACACCAGAAGCCTAATCCCCACCATTATGCAATATACTCAGGTAAAACCTGAGTACTCCCTGAACCTAAAATTAAATGGAAAAAATAAAAATAGTAATAGCGATGCTGTTTTAAGGATGAATCTGAGCCTAAATTCTACTTAGCATAAAAAAGGTAGCATGATTAGTTTGTAATGTCTGCCATGTCTGTGGGTGGGAAATCTATTCATCATTCTGACATTCTATATATTTTGATCCCTGAGTTATATTTTACACTCTGATTAAAAATACTTTTAAAATCCAACCTGTCCTAATCCAGGGAGTCAAATCTTCTTTACTTCATAGTTTATTGTTGAGTTTCGGTGTTCTAAAATACTTACATTTTTCTTTTTTATTTTTAATAACCATCTTTACCATCCTAAAGAGTAATACTTTCTCAGTATGAAAAAGACTGTCAATAAAAAGTGACTAGAACTCTGAAAGAAATTGCAGCTTTTAGACCAAATTATGATTTGGTTTATCTTTATACTAAACTGATTCCCATTAGTGTGGAAAATAAAATAAATTTTTCAGTCGGCATTATTTCTTCACAATCTTTTAAAGTTATTTCCCTTGATAGCTTTTTATTCGTAAGATTTATCTGTATATAATAAGTTACAATAAAGTAGAGATTTTTAGTATAATCATAATAAAAATGTGGATATATGAAAAGTGTATTTAGTACTAAGGAACATTCTCAGATAAAAGTTTAATTATTTTAGCAGCCAAAGAATTCTGCCTTTTTAAGCTGAACTCATAACAGGAAATGTATTACATAAAGTACAATCTAATTGGGTATTCAGTGTGAATAACTTCATTAAGACTTCAGGATAAAGATATTATTTTCAAGCAGGGTCATAGGGATAAATTAGGTAACAAAGAAAGTGATTAACTGGAAGTAGTCCTCTTAACTTACTTTAATCATAATTATTGTTAATAAAACCACCCAATCTACAAGATTAATTTCACATAATCAATTAGGCTAGCAAAAAAAAAGGTTTATTAGGAGGTCAGGCATCTAAAGAGTAACATCTTTCAAATAATTATTCAGCAAATATTTATTTAATACCAACTATATGCAAGATACTGTGGAGAATAGAAAGAGTGATAAAACACACTACCTATCCTCAAGAGACTTAAGGTTACAGCAACAGCTATAAAATGTATAAAAGAATATCTTTTATGATTTTCTACTTAGGTGAATAATGCCAAAAACTGGCAAAGCTACAGAAGTTCTGAGGGAAGTTAGAATATTCTTCATGGAGACGGTGGCTCTTGAAAAGCTTGAGAAACATGGATAGAACTTACTTGTGGAAAAGTGAAGGAAGTTGGCTTCCAGATAGAAATAAAATTGTTCACAAGGATATAGAAATAGAAATATGTGCAAAAGATCTGCGATTAATTTGGTTGGAGCCTATGATTAATAAAGGAGCACAGTAGAAGGTAAAATAAGGAAGTTTTGGGCCAGGGGCGGTGGCCCACGCCTGTAATCCCAGCACTTTGGGAGGCCGAGGCAGGTGGATCACGAGGTCAGAAGATCAAGACCATCCTGGCTAACATGGTGAAACCCTGTCTCTACCAGAAATATAAAAAATTAGCCAGGCATGGTAGACTACAGGCATGTGCACCTGTAGTCCCAGCTACTCAGGAGGCTGCAGCAGGAGAATGACATGAACTCAGGAGGCAGAGCTTGCAGTGAGCCGAGCTCTCGCCACTGCACTCCAACCTGGGCAACAGAGCAAGACTCTATCTCAAAAAAAAAAAAAAAAAAAGAAAAGAAAAAGAAAGAAAAAGGGAAGTTTTGATGCAAATTATGATAATACTTTACACATCTAAATTACATCTTATTTAAAAGACATTAAGAAAGAAGCCAATGAGAAATTTTGAGTAATAAAGTTGCAGTGATCATAATTGTTTCTTAAGATAATGACACAGTCAGGTGGTGGAGGTACAAGAAGTAGGGACATCTGGTAAGAGGCTTTTATAAGAGATTGAAGGAGAGAAAATTAGGGCTTCAGTTAGAAAAATGACATGCAGAAACTGAAGACGAGGTAGTTCTCATCATATGTCATTATCAATAAGAAAAAATATTTTTAGTCCTCTTTGGTAGGTAGAACAAGAAGATAGCCCCTAAGATTCTTGCCCTCTAGCTCTTTATCCTCCCCAAGATAGTGAATATGATGAAACATTTCTCTTGTGATTTCTCAGTTTTTATATAAGGCACAATTTAAGAATGGGAAATTGTGTTTGGTGGGCCTGATCTAATCAATGGAACCCTCAAAAGAGATGGGGCTATTCCTACAGAAAGAGATTCAATTTTGCGAGGATTGTGATGCCAGGGAGACTTTCTATTCTGGTACATGAAGAAAAAAACATCATAGGGTCTTAATTATAAGTGACTCTAAGAGCTAAGAATGGCTCCTGGCTGCTGCCAGATGGCAATGTGCTACAACCACAGTCCTACAGCCACAGTCCTACAGTCACAGGGAACTGAATTTGGGCAACAACCTGAATCAGCTTGAATGCTGATTCTTACACAGAGCTCCCAGAATGGAACACAGGAAAACCAAAACTCTGATTTCAATCTGAGCAAGGAATTTAGCCACACCACACCTGGACTTCTGAGATAATAAATAGTTGTTTGTTTAAGCCGCAAAGTGTTTGGCAGTTTTTAAAGCCTTAGAAAACTAACACATCCTGAGAAATAATTAAAAGATCCCATAACGTAAAGTAGGAAGTGTTATATACCAAGGAATGCCACACACAAATAAAAACTTCAGCATAAAGTTTGATTAATCCTAAACTAGACCTCTTGGAAAGGTGAAAACTGGAAATTCTTACCTCTTTGTAATGTGGTGCAAAATAAAAATTCATCTGTTTGCTTTGAGAATATTTTGCCCTTCTTTTCTTAAAAAATAGCTTCTTTTTCTTTTTTTTAAGTTAATGTGATGGTCCTTAGGTGTTTCTTTGATTTGGATGTAGATTTACAAAGTCAAAACTTAACAAAATGGTGAAGTAGAACATATTGTCTCTTGTGCACACATTTTTATTTAAATCTTCTTTCCTAAGATTCCCTGAGGGCTATGGCCCAACAAGCCTGAGCATCACAAAGTGGTACCCATACTAGTGCCCCAGCCCGGAATCTCCTCCTCAAAATGTCCCCTAGTAGATTTGGCCTGTACCTTTCTCTTTTTCCAAGATCTGTAGCTCTTTCTGGCAATCATATCTAATCTGTGCTAACATGTGAAAATGTTATTCTTCAAATGAATATATTCAATTAATAAGAGCTTTGTGGAGAGAATGACTTTACTTTGACTATGTAAATGATTTTAACATTTAAGAAGAGAGACCAGAATCACTGGATGGTTACAAAAAATACATAAGAGGATATGGATTATTTGATGACTGGGTATCTAAATTTATTTACTTGCCTTTGAATAGAAGCCTTCATGGTCATTCTACTTGTCAGTAGATATCTTTAATAGAGTATTTCTTCATCAATCTTTGAAATAACTTAACAATAAATAGTTATTTTGATGTCTGAATTACAATCTCTGAATGGAAAAATGCTTTTTTCTAATATGGCATCACTGTGGTAAATGATAAACTAAGTTTTAATGCTATTTAATGGGGAAAATCCTTGTATTATAAACTACAAAACATTATAAAGATAGTGAAAAATGTAAATTCTATTTAGATGAATAATAATCTAGTTAGGAAACTAGAAAAAAATGCATATTTAACACCAATGACAATTATTAACATACAAATCTAGCAATTGCTGGTCAGGAATGTTCAAAAATATAAAGTATTTTATTCATCCATGTACTTGTGTGTCTACTCTACTAGGCGGTCCTTCCTTCGGCAAACTGTGAGGAAGAATCGGTTCCATGCCTCTCACCCAGCTTGTAGTAATTTTCTGGTGGTCTTTGACATTCCTTGCCTTGTAGAAACATCACACTGATCTCTGCCTTTGTCTTCGTGTGGCATTCTCTCTCAGTTTGTGTGGGTGAGTTTGTACGTGTATGTAACAAAAAAATGTCTAGTTTTTCATAAGGATATTACCCTTATCGGACTGGGGCCCCACTCTACTTCAATATAACCTCATTTTAAATGATCGCGTCTGCAATGGCCCCATTTCCTCATATGATCACATGCTGAGGTACTGGGGGTTAGGATTTTAGCATACGAATTTGGGGAAGACATGGTGCAACCCATAACTCATGGGAAACACAAACACGAATGACATGGATTCTGCTCTCTCTAAATGAATTCGCAATCAAGAGAAGAACAAAACACAGGCAAATATATGCAAGATACTGAGGTAAATGTCATTAAGAAATCTGAAATAAATACTTATGAGAACATAGAAAAAGAGGTGCCAATGAAGAATGATTAGTATGAATGAGTAACACGCCATAGAAGACGTATCATTTAAACTTCTTTTCAAGGAACAAAATAGTCACAAAAAGAGGAAGAGAAAAGGGTATCTCAAACACAGGTAAACAACATATGCAAATAAAAAGAGGTAGCTGTCTCTGAGTAGCTCAGAACAGCAGCCAGTCTAGGGACTATGGGATATTGCAGGATGCAGGTGGCAAAAGGTGAGACTAAAGGAAGTTGGTGTTCATTTGCTGAGGAATCTTGAGAGACACTCTAAAAACCTTTCAATGTATTCAGCATAACAACTATCCCAATACTGGGATTTGATGGAAGACCATCAGATATTTTTCAGTGAGAGAATTACAACTTCCCACCTGCATTTTATTTTAAAATTTCGGGGAATGAGGGACAAAGGACATAAAGAGTTCAGGGGAGCTGTTTTTACTGGAATGACAAGAGCTAGAGACGACACTGGTCTAAAATTTTCCACTTTTCATTTTGGTTTACATTAACATGATGTTTGATGTCTACATTTCTAAGGGATTAGGTACATTAGCTATGTCCCCACAAATTACTTATTAATAATAAAGTACTATTGCGTCAGATTCTAATCCGCCTAGTTGTGCTATGATGGGGGCAAGGGGCATGGTGCTGGAAGGTTTCACAGTGACTTAATGGCAAATTTAATGCTTTCAAATTCATGATTCTTGCAAATTTTTCATGCACCAAAAATCATGCAAATATATTCAACACGTAGTCTGTAATAAGTCGGGGGGATGGGGAGCGCACCACGGAACCACAGTGAGTAGCTCAGGAGATCAGCACCCTAGGGCGGGGCTGGGGAAGTGTTGCTGTTCTGCCCAACAGAGCTTCCAATGACTGATATTGGTGATAAAGAGGCCTCAGACTTCTCATGCTCAGAGCTTCTGTAGGTGCCTAGGCCACAGCTTCTTTGTGGTTTTTATGGCCCACCACAGCAGTGACTCGGGACATTATCTCTCCTGCCTTTTGGCTTCACTTTCTTGTCAGGCCACAGCAAGTGTTCTCTTATCCCCTTTGTCCACTATACATATGCTTATCACTTTGAGGGGTCAGCAATTTCACTGTAGGCTGAGTCACTTGTCATAAGTGACTTCATTTTGAGACACTGGAGATTATAAAATATTATTATATATCAAATACTCACTTTACAGTGGAGAAACTGGCAGATACCACCTTGACAAAGTGATGAAAGTTAACATCATGTATCAATTATCATCATATGGCCTCTGATGCGGTTCACTGAGAAAATATCACTTTTGCAGTATTCCTGCCAAAACTCTATAACCTGATCTAATCAAAAGGAAACATATCAGACAAGCTCAAACTGAGGAATGTTCTACAAAACAACTAACCTGTACTTTAACAGTAAAGTCAGTATCTTGAAAGACAAGTGGAGCTAAACAACTATCCCAAAATAAAGGAGATAAAAGAGGCAATGATAGTCAAACAGGTGTGTGATCCTGGATTTGATGATTGAGCAGAAAAAACAAAAGGTATTGAAAAAATTTCAAAGTTTGAATTTGGATTTCACATCAGGAAATTGTATTATATTTGTGTTAAATTGTCTGACTTTGATAATTACAAAACAATAACCTGCTTTTATAAAATACAGTCAGAAGTAAAAGGACATGATGTCACTCTCTAGTGATTCAGAAAAAAATACAGATCTATTATATGTATAAAGTGCCACTCAGCTCTTGCATTTTGTAATTGTTAGTGATTGTTTTTGCTGTTATATTTTGCTAGGATGTAATAAATACATGTATATTAGGTGTTCCATGGGTACTTTGTATACTCTAGAATCTTAGATAGTGATACCACCACTTTGAGTGACTGAAGCTTCCCTCATCTACCCAACCTCCCTCCTAATTATTAACCTCTTTTATCTATTATTATACCTCACACATATGATATATTGATTATATTTCATATTAAGCATTTGTACATCCATTCCATTCTCTAGAACACTATCTCCTTGAAAACTGATTCCACATTTCATGTAAATTTGTATCACCACTACCTAAAATAAGCCTGGAATACAACCAATAATTGCTTTTGAAATGAATTAAGGAATGAGTAAAACTACGTATGATTTTTTGTAATAATTATAATTGAAATTCTTGATCCAATATTTGTCTAGACATGCACATCTTCATTCCAAAACAGTAGGTTAAGGATGTTACCATAAGAGAAATTTAGTAGACTGAAAATAGATGCTTATATCTTCTCGTTATTCCACCTTTGGTAAATAAATGTATTTAAACTCTATCATTCCTAAAGTAACTTAGTTATCTTTGGCAAATATTATCCTATCAAATAAAAGGGATCCAATATTTTTAAAAATATCCAAGCCAGGACTACTTCATAACATGATAAAGACTATATATACAGTGAAATTACTTGGCTCCAGTTGGTTACATATGGGTTGTTACTTTTTCGGTTAGAATAAATAAGAAAATCCACATGCACCTAGAATATGTTTCCAATTATGCTCTTGGAAATCTGATCAAATGACTTATAAAATCCGTGAATTGGAGCTTTCTTTCTTGACATGGGTCCTCAATTTCCTCAGAGCTAGAATGATGGCATGTAATTATTCTGCTTTGCTACTCTGACAAGGAATGCATTCAATCATCAATTAGGAATTAGCACACGTATGGTTTCAATTATATTGATTAATCACCAGCAACTTTTTAATACAAAATTTAGTTACAGTCTATCATGCCTTGATAATGAAAATGCACTTTGGTCTGTTGTTTCTTACTGACTTGTAGAAAAACAAGTGAAGTCATAAAATCTTCTTGCATTGTGTGTTATTTATTTCTACTAATCATGAGTCAGAGTTTGCCTATATTTAGAACATTATAAACTCCAGACAAATATTATCACTATCATTACCACTTCCACCTCTATTTATCATTTTTCTACTATAGCATAATTATGAGGAACATTTTCCTGAACTACATCATGGATAGGAAACCATAACTCTTGCAAAAATTGTTTGCCTTTAAGATAAGAAGCATAGCATGGGAAAAATCTGGACACGTTAAAGCAAGTCTTCACAATTTCAGTCTATTTGTGTACTTGTTCCCTTCCGTTTGATAGTACCTATCATACACCCAACTCAGGACATGTATAGGGTTGCTCTACTAATCTTTACTACAAGTAAAAGTGGGAAAAGATCTGAATTCACTCATTATGTCTGCTGATTTACTCAATATACTTGAGATATGAGGATAATACCAGCAGTTGCACATTACTGAGCAATAAGTATGTGCCAGGGTCTCAGTCAAATTCTTCACATCTGTTGATGATTTAATTTTCACACTTTCAAGTAGGTATCGGGCTCATCCCAAGTTTTGCAGAAGAAGCAGCTGAGGTTCAAGAGGTGCGATATATGGTTCGACATTACCCAATTAGGAAGTAGCAGAGAGTAAACTCAAGGCCAGATCTGCCTTACTCCATAGCCCACGCTTTTCAAATATGTTTTATTGCCTCTTTAGGTGGATCAAGATTGCATAAAGGGAAAACAGGTGTTAACCCCAGGATGTGGGTATAGAAATACAGCAAGAGTAGAGGCTTGTATTAGTTGAACTCTAACAATGGAGAAGTCCTGTTCAGAACATGGTGGGTGTGGGCAGTAGCTATGAGGTTAGAATGCGTGTTGTGGCTAATGAGGATTTAGTTTTATGTGGTATCAGATAAAATTTTCAGCACCACCGGTCATGAAAGTGTTGAAGAAATAACAACAAAAAAGAGAAGAGCTATAAAATTTTAGCTTGGGTATGTAAAATTATAATCATCTGTTGTCCATTCAGGCTTAATTACCATGTAGCACAACAGCAATTATGCATATCATTAAATAGATGCTAGATTAACTTATGTACATTTTACTTGATCAAAGCAGTAAAGTGCAGTTAGCAGTATGTTCAAGCTTTACAGTTTGTGGCTCATGTAACATAATCTACTCAAAGTTTTAAAATACTAGGAGATATGTTGATTATGAAGCTTTACAATATCATATTGGTTAATCAATTTTATAATCATATATAAACAGTGGAAATGCAGCTGTTCATCTGGCTATATGCTATGCACGCTGCTAAAATATTTCGCAGAAGGAAAATATCTTCCTTAATGGTAGAAGTGAAGTCTGACAATTATCTTTAAACTTCAGCTTTTAACACCATTATCATTTTATGTTACCACCCAAAATTTATAATTTATTTTATCTAGAAAAATAGCCTGGAAAAATACAGCTAAGTTAATTTTGGTTAATACTATCTGGAAGGTAGAGATTACTTTAGCTATGTATACTTCTGTATTTTAAAAGTTTCTCTTAATTTTTTAGCCTTATAATAAAATATTGAAGAACTGATATATCTGTGCTATTATCAATTGAATGAGGCATTACATTGGAGCAGTTTAAACCTGTGAGCCCTGCAGAACTTTCTGAGATTACATCTTCCTTCTGATGCTTCAAATTATGTTCCCTTCATCTATCTGGACATCAGTTTCCTCATCTACAAAACGTGCATTAAGAATGGTAGTGAATAGTACCTACTGCATAATGTCACTGGGAAGACTGCATGAGATAGCCCATTTAATGTACTCAACTATGTTCCTGACACATTAAAAGTATTCAAAAAAGGTCATCAACTGTTATTGAGTAGCCCCATTTTTCTACTTTTTTCTTTTTGACTTAATCATTTTTAGGGATGCCCATTTTACAAATTAAAAACTGGTCAATTGACAGGTATCTGTATAAAAATTCTTAATATATGGCTATTTGTAATAATTTTTTAAAATTTTTTGGATGAAATCTGGCCATTTCAAAGCTATTACAAACTCTACTACCTGCTGCCCAAGCCCCAGATAAAGTCTGGTGACAGATTCCTGGTGCCACACTGTTGAAGAGCCTTGAAAAAAGCAATTATGACTAGAGAAAGGGAGAGAATCATATGGAGAACATACTTTAATGTAAGGTTAAAGTTAAAGACACATCGGGCATTCTGGTAAAATATTTTTAAGAGATGTAATACATGTCTTTATTACTTTTTTCCCTCAATTTTATTATTTATAAACTGAATGACTTAATCTAAACTGATTTTTAAGGGCCATTCTTTCTCTCAAAGAATTAAGTATCTAAGAAAAATCTAAAATTCTGTGAACTGAAAGAAGAAAGACAGTTGTAGATTATTCCAGAGATCAGCATCAGGAAGAATTAATGAAAGAGAGAGGCAGCTTTTTAATATGTTACAAAGTAGAACTTTCAGACAACCAAGAAAGAAAAAGAGAGTTAGATAATCAACTATTAGGGATTTTTAAATACATGAACAGGGATTTAAGTAGGCAAATGGAAAAATAAGCTCTACCATCCCATCCAGCTTCCACCATTATTTACTCATGTTAAGTAAAATATTTCTAACATTTTCTGTAAATTTACTTGCAATAAGAGTTTTTTAAATTTGAGATCCTGGGGCCAGGCGCGGTGTCTCATGCCTGTAATCCCAGCACTTTGGGAGGCCAAGGCAGGTGGATCACCTGAGGTCAGGAGTTCGAGACCAGTCTGGCAAACATGGTGAAACCCCATCTCTACTAAAAACACAAAAATTAGCCGGGTGTAGTGGCGTGTGCCTGAAATTCCAGCTATTTGGGAGGCTGAGACACGAGAATCACTTGAACCTGCAAGACAGAGGTTGCAGTGAGGAGTTTGAGATCCCACCACGGCACTGCCTGGGTGACAGAGTGAGACCGTCTCAAAAAAAAAAAATTATTTGAGATCCAGGGGCTTCAAGTGTAGAGCTTCAGAGGCTAAACTTTCTGAAAATTCTGTATTAAAAAATTATGTGTGTATGTGCATTTTTTCAGGGAGAAATGGCCTTCATCTTTATCAGACTTTCAAACAAGTCAATATTAGAGTCATTGATTTAAATAATAATTCCTTTAGTGCACAAAAAACCTAGAAATAAAGTCAGGACACAAAGCGAGACACTTCTAAAAATAGTTGTGTTAAAAACATTTATCTGCAGGTACTTTTTTCCTAAATGTTTTGTTATAAATCCTATTTTTAAATGGATTTATAGATTAAATGTAAAAAATGGCTAGGTGAATGTAGTGATTAAATACCTAATAGTTCTTTAAATCATATCAGATAAATACATGATGGAAATGTTTCTGGCATCACTTGGTTATCTTACTGTGGCTGACTTTCTTATCTTGTTTGGATATGCACTGTAGAAAAAGATTTATGCAATTATTCCTGAATCCTTATATTCAATTCTGAGAGTTATGAAATTTTTTAACCTCTATGTAATAAAGATACTTAGAACAGTTTTCACCTTGAACTAATATTGCCAAAAGAAAGCAAAGTGCCAATATGTCAATATTCTTTCTTCCAATGTATGTACATATGTGTGCTTATCAGACATAGTGATGTCTCACCTGTGTGTTAAATTATCTGAGCGCATGCAATTGCCCACCCATTTAAAAGAGTATAAATGGAACCCAAGGAATGTCAGGCAAGTAGTCAACCTTCCTGCATGTTCCATTCAATTTGAATAACATCATTCACAATGCAAAGTAAAGGCAGGACTGTCAAAGTCAATATCCTAGATCTCTATGTCTATGCTACAGCTTTCTCTGTGCTAATAGTGTTGAAGTCATCTGTCTGTTTACAATTAAAGTCCATTTTTGATTCAATGACCAGCTGTTCCATATTGTGGGGCTCTTTCGTTACCCTCTTCCACTGCCTCAAAATTAGTATAGTTACTCCAGTGTTGACACTGTTTTTTCTTCTTTTTCTTTTATATTTCTGATCTCATCAGTTATTATGTCCTCCATCTTTTCCAAGTCATGGGTAGATTTTCCATTTTTTATTTACATTTTGTTTTCCACAAAGTCAGTTTTCTGAATGTGTTTTCATTTCTGACTTGATTTAACATTTGTCCACTCATTTTGCCCATTTATCTAATTTCTTATATAATAAATATGTGAATGAAATTTTTAAGTGTAAATAACCTACATAAGTAAATTTTAAATTAAAACACTAAATATATGATTCTTCAGGGAAGGATAATTACTGTCTAATGCCTTTTTCTGTTCTTTGTTACTTTAAAGTATTTCTAAGTTCTTTCCATAAACCTTGCACACTTCCAGTCCTAACTCCATGTACCGTCAACTTTGTCCATTTTAGTTGAGAAAATAAAAACTCAATTTAAAAAATTAGATTCCAATCTCATAATCTCTTTAGGTTTTATTAATTATCTCCATCCTGGAGGAAAACATTCAAAACTTTCCTTAATAGTTTTAAGGTGTTATCACTCTAATAACCTCAGCAAGGTGCCATTTCATGAAAGATAGATGAATGACAGCTGCAGTTTTTAATGTGTTCTATTTTGTCATTGGCATTGGTGAACAGGTTGGAAACTTCATTGAGAATGTCTCCATGCTTGCTATATTGTCATGGACACCTTACATATCCTTTCTGGCATAAGCACCAGCTTCTATTTTTTTCTTACATCTATAAATAACAGACTCTAGAAAACGTATTATTTTAATAAGGAAGCAAAAATAGTAACATTGTATGGCCTGCAACAATGAAGAAATAATAAACTTTCAAGGCTCCCAGAACACATGCCTATGGTAGTGGCCACCTGAGGTTAGCTACTTTATAGTGGAGCCTTTGACTAGATTAGGACTATGAATTTCCATACCCTCATTAAGAAATAAGCAAAAGGTCACATATCATAGTCAGTAGCACGAACTTGAATTTTTTAATCTTCCCTGAAAAGAGTATATTTGTATTTAGTCTGAAATTTCACATTTTTATGTCTGAGAAGTATATTTGGACATTTGATAAGGTTTCCAAAATGCAATATTTGTATCTGTAAACCACTGAGCAAAAACAAAATGTTTGATATGAAGAAAAAATATGTATTTTTTTTATCAGTGTTCACTCTATTCCTTAATCTAGGCTTTTGCACTGTCTTGGCGAACATTCAGTTCCTCTATCATCTATGTCCAGTCGCATTAGATTTTCTCCTGGAGTTTTCATATAGCCAAATTCTATCTACTTTAAAGGTCAAAATTAAATGTTAGGTCCTCCAAGAAACATTGTAAGCTATTGGAAGTAACTGCCTCCTTTGTCCTCTTCATGTATGTCTTGTGGCAGTTTATATTTAATATAATGGAATATTTGGATACATATATTACCTCTTTTATGTATTTTAAATTACATGACGAAAGATAACAAGGCTTATCTCTGTTCTTTCTTACATCTAACACAATTATCAAGAATCATTTCTGAATTGAATTAATTACTGAACCTGCGCTAAGCCAAGTTTCCTTGTCCACAAATAAAACTCAATTATTTCTGCTTCAACCATTCAGGTCCTGTTATTTTCCAAAAATTAATCTATTAGCAGAATTTCATGGTAAAATTTTTAATAGCTTTAAATTATTTCTTTCCTAAATAGACACTTTAATTTTAATCTAATCTTGATTTTATTAAACCTAAAACATCCATAATGAAGGACTTTCAAGTTCAAAAATGAGGTTAATAGGAGAGCCTCTGGGGTTAAGAGATGGCACCTGTCACATAATGTTACTTACTGTGTTTCAGGTGAAGCTGCTCCTCCTATTCATATTGAATCAAACTATACTTTAAACTCCACAGGGCTATTTGTAAGAAGACCATTAAATCCTGCTTTGAATGATTTCATTGAACTTCATTACGAACACTGATATTGATTCTCAAACCTTAGAGTACGTAAAGTAAATCACCTAGAGTGTTGTTTGTTTGTTGTTTGTTGGATTTTTTGGGGGGGGGGCGGGGTTGTCTTTGTTGTTGTTGTTGTTGTTGTTTTGAGACAGAGTCTCTCTCTGTCGCCCAGGCTGGAGTACAGTGGTGCCAAATCTGCTCACTGCAGCCGGTCTCCTGGGCTAAAGCAATCCTCCCACTGCAGCCTCCAGAGTAGTTGGGACCACAGGCACACAACACCATACCTGGCTAATTTTTTTATTTTTATTTGTAAAGATAGGGTTTTCTCATACTGCTCAAACTGGTCTCAACCTCCCGGGCTCAAATAATCCTCCTGCCTCAGCCTCCCAAAGTGCTGGGATTACAGGCATGAGCCACTGCACTCAGCCTTGAGTGTTTTTTTAATGTAAATTTCTATGTGCCATCCCCGTTGATTTCACTTTATGGGTATTAGTTTTAGGAATCTCTGATTTCATAAACACCTAGTTGATTCTGATGCTGGTAGTCAAAGGAACAGACATGAAGAAATGCTTCTCTAGATGATCTAAAGATTACTGCCGTAAAGTTAAAATGCATTGCCCAGGAATAGTGATTAAGGCATGTTTATATACATGGCCTAATTTTTATTTCATTCCATTCCATAAAATATGAACACAGTATACTTCAAATTTTGGATGCAGAAAGGATATAAAGGAGTATATGAATTTTAAGAATAGAAATGTTAAAAGAAGACAAATTATGCATTTACTTACCTTTTCATACAAATTTATACCATGATTAAAATATTTAAAGGATATTAAGAATATTGAGAACATATACTGTATTAACAGCGTAACTTTACATTTACTTATTTTTATGTTCAGTAAGTATAAATTATATATTTTATAAAATTAAAAATGAGATAATTTTGAATTTTATCTTTAAGAACTTTTTAAAATTTTACATTTCCTTTATATGATGTCAAATTATACATATGAAAGGAAAACTCAGTAAAAATAGATTTCAACAATGTTATGGTGACTCTTATGGGGCATTTTGTTTGTATTTGCAAGGGAAAACTAGCACTGTTCCATGACTCAAGAAATTATGAGTAAATAAATGAACAACTGAAATTTCTAGAAGTCTCATTTCAGTTGCATCAACTATTGTTACTTCTAATCTTAACTGGGGAGAGCAAAACACCACACCCTTGCTTACATCTAATTTCAATTTCATAAATCATAGATAAAATCAAGAGAAATATCCAGAAAGTCAAAATTCTGTTCCTTTTCGCAGTTCTTTCATTTCATACCATTTCCTGTCACATTAAATCAATGGAAAATAAGTACGTATCTTCTGCTATGTGCAGGCACTTGTTTGAACATAGAAATAAAGTGGTGAACAAGATAAATAATATTCTGCTTCTTGTGGAAATTAAATTCTAGTTAGAGAAATAAAGAAGTAAATAAATATTATGTAAACTAAAAGAGAATTGGCAACAAAAGTTACGCAGTTAATTAAGAAGAGTTACATGGCCCCCTCTAGAAAAGTGTCCAGCGGTTACTCTCGATTTGGTTGGTTAGGGGAAGTAGTTCTAAGCTGAGATATCAGCACCTAGAAAAAAGCGGTCATGGTATGACCAGAAAGCAGAGCATCCCAGCTACAGAAAACAGCTTGAGAAAAATACCTAAGATGGAATGAGGTTGGTCTGCTCTGTTCTAAAAAGAAAAGGAGGAAGAGTGGTTAAAGCATAGCGTGTGAAGGGAGACCTATTAAATAACGCCAGAGGGTAGGCAGCAGCCAGGTTCTACTGAACTTGTGAACCAAGATAAGAAGTTTAGACTTTGTTCTATTAGCAATAAGTCATTAAAGAACTTAGATTTAAAGCAAAAGGGTGACATGACAATTTACATGTTAAAATAGATCCTCCTAGCTCCTCTGCAAAGAAGCAGTTTGAAAGGGACTAAGCTGGAAAATAAGCAGAAAGACAACAGTGGTTTTAACAAAGATGATAATTCAAGAGTTAAAAAGAATTAGAGAATATTACTACACATATATGCATGTGTGTATACATATATATACACATACACAGCAAGTTTTAAATAAGTATTTTATATACACACACACACACACATATACACATGAATTTAGGATATTCTTTAATTCCTTGAACAAAACACATAATTCTCCATGTCTTTGCATGGAATAATATGCAGTCAAAAAAAAAAAAAAAAAGAATGTATTCATGTCCTTTGCAGCAACATGGAGGCCATTATCCTTAGCAAACTAACACAAAAACAGAAAACCAAATACCACGTCATCTCACTTATAAGTGGGAGCTAAATGATAAAGAACGCAGGGATCCACAGAGGGGAACAATACACAGTGGGGCCTTTTGGAGGGTAGAGGGTGGGAGGCGGGAGAGGATCAGGAAACATAACTAATGAGTACTAGCCTTAATACCTGGGTGATGAAACAATCTGTACTACAAGCCCCCATGATACAAGTATACCTATGTAACAAGCCTGCATTTGTACCTCTGAACTTAAAATTACATTTTAAAATATACACATAATTTGATAGAGTAGATAGGACCTGAGATGCATAGTAAGGGAAAGACAGTATAAATCATATAGATGAGCACTGTTCAATAGAGCTTTCTGCAATAATGGAATTTTCTATATGTGAGCTATTTAATATGGTAGCCATGAGCCATATGTGCCTACTGAGCACTTGAAATGTAACTAGTGCAAGTAAGAAAGTGAATTTGGAATTTTTAAATTTGAATTAATTTGAATTTAAATAACTGCACACAACTGATAGCTAGCTATTGAACAACACTGCTCTAGATGCTTGACTTGAACAAATGGATGGGTGACAGTTCCATTTGCTGAAGTGTACAAGAGTAAGACAAAGCAGACGTGGAATGAAAATCAAGAGTTCTATTTGAATCATGGTAAGTTCGAGATGCCTAATGCATATCCATGTGAAAATATCAAACAGTATGCAGAATGTGGGACTCTGAGGTTCCTGGAAATATCAGGAATATAGCCTAGATTTGAGAATTATTAGAACATAGATCATATTTATATCTTATAAAACACAATGGGCTTACCTAGAGAGAGTACATAGAACAGATACCTGTGGCATTCTAACATATGATAAGCAAGTAAAATACAATCCAGAAGAGAGGATTTTTATTTTCTTTTACTTTTTTTTTTTTAAGATGGAGTCTCACTCTGTTTCCCAGGCTGGAGTGCAGTGGTGTGATCTCGGCTCACTGCAACCTCTGCCTCCCGGATTTAAGCAATTTTCCTGCCTCAGCATCCTGAGTAGCTGGGACTACAGGTGTATACTACCACGCCCAGCTAATTTTTGTATTTTTAGTAGAGATGGGGTTTCACCATGTTGACCAGGGTGGTCTTGAACTCCTGACCTCATGATCCACCCGCCTCAGCCCCCCAAAGTGCTGGGATTACAGGCGTGAGTCACTGCGCCCAGCCGAAAAGACTTTTTTAAATGTCAGTTTGAAGAGATAAATGTTAAAGTGGTGCAAGTCAAACAAGATCAGGTACATGATTCTTCAGGAAGGGTCCTCTCTTCCATATCAATGTTGGAAAGCACCCTTGGGAGCAGGAACAGAATGGGGTCCAGGGAGAAGAAAACTCAGCTTGACCACCTTAAGATGATGAATTTTGGTAGAGATTTGAACCTATAGCTGAATCTAAAAATAAAATGTGTAATGTTCATTTTACACAGATAATTCTGGAACCGTGATGGAGGAATAGTCATGGTTCCAGAAGCAAGAAGGAAGCTAGAAGACAATTTAAAACTTGCACCATTTGCCTTTCAGAAATATTTACTATAAATTTCTAATAATAATAAAATCAATCATTTTAACAAAAATGTTGTAGTATTATTTTGAGAACAAATCCTTTAAAGGTGAACATCACCCCTGAGTTTGTATTATGCTTTAAAGTTTCATGAAGGTAAACTGCATACACCAAGATTTGCATCAGATACTAAGAAGGTATAAAACCCTTTGACAATAATTAAAAAGAGGTAAAAATAATTTTTAAGCAGTAGAAAATAGTTTTTTATCTTTCACAGATCAGTTTCTCTTTGAATTTTTTAGAATTCTCTTTCAAGTAATTCAACCTAGGTTTAATCTTAGATTGTTTCAAGATTCACGATTGCATAATTTTGTTTGAGGTTGATAGAAGAGAGGGATTTTTTACTCCAAGGACTTCTGTATCCGCTTTAATCTGTCTCCAAAAAAAAAAAAAAATGCATATATAAAACCAGTAGCAAAGGAAGACAGGCTAAAAACCACCACCACAGATTAATGAACTGCATAAATTGCTCTATTTTGATAAACTATCATGTGCACATACAGAGAAGTTTTATTCTATGGTTGCAAATGAGGGTTCATAATACATTCAGGAGCCGTTGCTCATTTTGGTGCCTCTATATAGTAAATAACAAAATCAAATCATGTTCAGAGGAAAAACGTATATTATCCTTTACTTGTTAAACTACTGATTTTTTGTGTGAGGGAAAAGTCCTCAATTAGTCACATCCTTCAGTACTACATATAGGATATACACACACACACACACATATATAAAGCATTGATAATTAAAATATAGATATTAAAACAATAATTTAAAATATAGAAAGATATATATATATATAAAAGATAAGGTAGGTAAATGAAAATTTAGTTTCTAACGATACAAGCTTACCAGGTTTTGAAAGTGAAAATGTAGAAGAGAGTGTTCTTGTGGTCTCCACAACAGTGAGCATGAAAAGATTCAACAGTAAAATGCCAAGCTGCTACAGCCATAGGTCATGTTTAATTCCATAATGCAAGACATATTTTTCTATGAATCTGTCTAATAAAATTATTTTAAGCATCTGATTCAAATTGGAAGTTCTTTTCTACCCACAAATTGAGTGAAATGAAAAACTCCTGATCATTCTAGAACAACAGAACCAATTGATCAGGCAATGCACAGACAGATCAGAAAGAATCAGTGTAAGACAGAGCTACAGCAGGCTTTTGCTGCGATTCAGAAATGCACATCAAAGCACAACAGAGAGATAGAGAAAAGTGACAGCCCCAAGACAAAGGCAGAAAAGTCATGTCGTAATCATACAGAAATTTTTAGCAATTCTGAAAGAAGCACAACTCCAATAGTGCTGCTGATTTAGACTCAAATTAAAAATCTGAACTATAAGTAATTGCAGGCAAGGAAACTTAGTTTCTTTTACTGCTATAAGAATGTTGAAATAAAAATGGCATCCAACCAACCCAGTGGTCTGATGTAGTAAGAGACAAAAAAAAAAAAAAAAAAGGGTCTCTAAAACGTGAATATGAGGAGAAAGAACAAACCTTTTATTTGTCCACATCTGGTTAAGGGTATTTCAACTTCTTTAATTATAAACAATTAAAATTCTAGAATTAAAATTCAGTAGATAGTATTTTGAATTAGATATTTGAATAATTATACTGTTACAATTGCACAAGAAACTGAATGTATTATCATTACAATGTGTGTTATCATTATAGATAATACCCTTATAATGATGTTGATCAGGCATCTTCAATTCTATATGAAAGAAGCCTACAGATAGGCAAATACATTAGAAGTCCTGCCATTATACAAGAGCCAGAGTCACAGTGTGCAGGAAATCAAAAGAGTTAGTTTTAGTGGCAAATCTTAAAAACATAGACCTGAATACACAAAAGTAGGAAACAGATGAAATACCATAATCATTAGATTTTAATTTAAAACATAAGCAACCATTCACCAGTTTGACAATGCCCAAAGGTTAATTAGAATACCGATCAGTCTTTATTACATAAACTGTCTCTAATGCACTCTAATTTCAAGTTTCCATTTCTTTGCAGTAAAAACAGAGCTTACGGACATTAATAAAGCAATATGAGTGTCAATCTTCATGTGTTTACTGTTTCTCCAGTTTTTTTAAATCATCAGACATATATATATCAAGTCAAAGTATTCAATTTAGTTTTCAGCACATTACTATCCATTTACATACATGTTTCACCAACTTGTGTTATGTTTATTTAAACTTTTGTGTTTGTAGTAACAAGTCCTACTGACATAAACCTGTTAGAGCCAATCTTCATTTCAGTAGGTGAGAGTAAATTTTTTTTTTGGCAAAGTAGAGCATGTGCTGTGGGCAATGAACTTTCAGCTTGTCAAGGGCATTAAACAGTATGTTTATAAGGAAAATATAATTCATCTGTTAAATCAATTCACAAAAGGTTGAGTAGGAGGTCTACTACAGATGATTGATGGATGTATGTATGGATGGATGTATAAATTCATATTGACAAGAGTCTTATGTAAACAATATGTAGAAAGGGAAAGTATTATGGTTTAAAAAACTGCCAAATTTTGCCGGGCGCGGTGGCTCAAGCCTGTAATCCCAGCACTTTGGGAGGCCGAGGCGGGCGGATCACGAGGTCAGGAGATCGAGACCATCCTGGCTAACCCGGTGAAACACCGTCTCTAGTAAAAAAACACAAAAAAATAGCCGGGCGAGGTGGCGAGCGTCTGTAGTCCCAGCTACTCGGGAGGCTGAGGCAGGAGAATGGCGTAAACCCGGGAGGCGGAGCTTGCAGTGAGCCGAGACCCGGCCACTGCACTCCAGGCTGGGCGACAGAGCGAGACTCCGTCTCAAAAAAAAAAAAAAAAAAGAAAAAAAAAATGCCAAATTTTTTATTTAGGAAACAAAAATCTTCAGAACTCTGATTCAATTTATTTTAACCTTTTTTTAAACAGCAGAAAATATATATGATCTTGCTTTGTTTATAGGTCATGAAATTGTATGAAAGATAAATGTAGAAAAGGAGAAAAATTGTTTTATTTCTGAATAAACAAGTCCACATGTATCTCACAATTTATTATTAATTTGTGCTAATCTGAAAAACAATTCAAAAGTAAATTATGTAGTAAACTGACTACTTAGAATTTTAGGTTTCACATGGTTATTCTTTCTTTCTAATCAATGTACACACATGCACACAAACACCCTTTTGTGGTTGGTTTAGCCTCATTGAGCCTTTGAGCTTAATCAGGGGAATGTTTATTTGTTTTACATAGAGATCATTTTCTCTTGACTGAAGATAGTCCATAGAGCAAGTTTATCCACCTGATTAAAAAAATACTAATTAGACAAGTTCAACCCTAGCATTTCATCTGCAATTGACAAATAGGAGAAAGCCATGGAATATTAAGTACCAAGATATGTTAACTTTTTTATATGCAAGATGCTGCTTAGAGTAACAAAGGACAGGATGGGAGTAAAAGTGGTAATTAGTTTATTATAGGCATTATCAAGCCTGTCCCAACTTCAAATAAACACATGTCTAGATTTTTCCCCCATTGCTTATTCAGGGAGTAATATAAATGAGAATACTAGTATCTTTAAAGTATCTAATTTACAACTGGCAAGTTTAAAAGTTTTATGCTGGCTCTGAGACGATGGGCAGTGGAGTAAAGAAAATATATGCTAAATTTATGGTTAATTCATTTCAATTCTGGCATTATAACTTAATTCAAGTTGGATGGAACCAGCATAAAGTCAGTTTGTTTATTTCCAATCTATAAATTTTGGATAGCTCTCATTTCTTTATTCATGTATCTACCCCTCCAATCTCTTTATGTAAAAATCCAAGATAGAGTGCTACACACTGAAGCAAGGACAATGCGCCTGCCTCAGCTGCACATGTATTAAAATGTGAACAGCAGCAAGTAGTCCTGGTTAGGCCTGTCATTTGGTGCTCCAAGTTCATGAACAAGGTCTATCGACACCCTACCCCAAATCATCACATATCTAAAAGTATGTGTCACATTTTCCATAGACTAGTAGGATTGTAGCCAGAAATCTGAGAAGGAACTTTCCCTTCCCCAAAGGACTAATGGCTTTCTGTCATAAAAGGAAGCAAACCTTTAAAAGCTAGAATGCCTCTTAAGACCAAGAAAAAAGGTTTAGCCAACTCAAAGGCGAAGAAAAGCTTTATAAACCTGCCTGCTCTAGGCTAGAGTTGAACCCATTTATGTCCACAATGAACTCTCAGGCTTCTCATGATTACCAAGAGGGTTACTGGGCTCACTTAGATCTGCTGTCTACCTCTCATCTTAAGCCTGTCCCCGGGCTGTGTCTTTCACACATTAGTGTCTGTTAGACATTTGGGTCCCATCTCACTAGATATTATCGTCCTGTTTTCAGTTTTCATATGAATGTTGAAGCAGATGTAGCCACGAAAAAGCAGCACTAAGTTGAAAGACATTGAAAAACTGAAGCTGTTAAAGACAGTCTGTCTTACTTTCACTCTATAAATTATCATAGCAGATAATATCCACACAGTAAATAATTTTCATCCGTATGAAACATCCAGGCTCCTTAACTAATACAAAATGAGATCATTCAAAAAAGAGGGTAGAATCTGAAAGTGTCATCAATATTTAACAGTCAACACCATGAAATACTCGTGTGTTTATAAACACACACACCAAATGAGTTGTTATAATTCACCTATGAAGGACACGAAGAACTTTTAGGAAAACAATTATCCAACAAACTTTCAGTAAAAGATTTTTTTAGAAACTACATGACACTCCTTTTCTTGAAAGAAAACTTCTTTTGCTAAAATATACAATCTATATCTTGGAATGGATATGTAGGCCTTGATATACTTTGCTTTAAAATAGTACCTTCAGCCTATTAAATTGATTTTCTTCCTACCAAAAGGAAACAAAGCCAGGTCCAATTTGAGATATTTTCCTGCGGTCTGCCCATAACGATTACATTATTCAAGGTTTTCTATATTCTCATTTGTTTTTATCAACTTGGTCTGTCAAAGTTGTCAAAACAGAGTTGAAGTCTCCCACTGCTATTGTATTGAATTTCTCCTATAATATTTAGGATCACGGAGTTGTGTGGTACAGTGGAAAAGGCACAGGCTGTAGAAACAGAGCTTACTTTGTACTACTGCTTTATCCTCTGTGAGCTGCATGATTAGTCTTCAGTTTTGCAATCAATGAAAGGGCCTTTATGATAAAGGTTTTGTAAAAATAAGATAATTCATTTACCATAATGCCTGACATATATTAAACATTCATATTAAGCTATTACCATTACATATGCTAATTATACTCTGAACATGAACGTTTGTGAATTTTCTAGCTTTCACGGTATATTTCATTTTATCTATAAAAATAACCTTTAATCACTATTTGATTGTCTTGATTTTTACTTTGCTTAAAATTAATATTCCCACTCTGGTTCCTTCTGGTATTTTTGCGCTTAATTTTATCATTAATCTTTCTGTGCCTTTGTGATTGGATTATATTCTAAGTGCAATGGGAAGGAATTAAAAGAGTTTAGGTACATTATCTGACTTATATGTTTAGAAAATTGCTCTGGCTGATGGTTAGCAAATGAATTACCAATGAAGAACACTAAGAAACCGTAAAACATTTGAACTGCCAAAAAAAGATAATGACTTGGACTAGGACAGAAGTTATGTTTTGGTTGGGCATGGGGAAGAGGCTAGTAAAGAAAAAATTCTAGAATAACTTCAGGTTTGTCGAAACGAGCAATTGGAAGGCCAGTGGTAACATTTATTAAAATGTGAGCCATTCAGAAATAAACAGGTGTAGAGACCAGTAAAGGAAAGAAAAAAATTCTATAATAACTGCAGGTTTCTCGAAGTGAGCAATTGGAAGGCTAGTGTTAACACTTATTAAAATATGAACCATTTGGGAAAAAATACGTGTTTAGAGGAAGAAATAGAATCTTCTTTTTTGGTTATGTTAATTTTGAGAGTTTATTTGACTTCCTAGTCAAATCAAGAGTCAGACCAACAATAACAAATGTAAATTAAAGATGGAGACCTAAATTTGGCAGTAACGTCACGAGGGAGATGGTAAGATGATTGTAGATAAAGATGGAGACCCAGGACTAAGCATTTCAGTATTTGGTGATTGGAGCTCTCAAAAGACATTGGAAACTGGAGCTCTCAAAAGACAGCGGAAAAAAAGCAGCCAGAATAGTAGAATATTTAGCAGTAGAGAAGGAAGTACTTCAAGAAGGAAGTGGTAAACTGTGTCAGGTGATGCTAATAAGTAGACTTAGATGAGCTCTGCAATGTGACTCTTGATTTTAGCCTAAAGAAATAGATATGGTTTAATTCTCGTAGATTCAGAGGTATGATGGTGAAAGAAGTGGAGGTCGAGTGAGTTAAGTGGAGAATAGCAGTAGTTTGAAGAGAATTAAATGAAAACATTAGAAAAGAATGAGTAGACATTTTCCAAGTGTTTCCTTTCTTAGATCACTTACCCGTCTTAATTCTCTTTTCTCCATATTTACCATCATCTTATACATTTTATCCTTATGTTTCACATTCTAGTTCATCCTCCCATGTTGTTTTGCTCTTTGGACACAAAAAGCAGGACCAGGACACACTTTACTTCTATAATTCAAAGTCAAATTTACTAATATTCCTTTTTAAACCTCAACCACGCTACTTTTTTTTTTTTTTTTTTGGTGGAGTCTCACTGTTGCCCAGGCTGGAGTGCAGTGGCGCGATCTCCGCTGACTGCAAGCTCTGCTTCCTGGGTTCATGCTATTCTCCTGCCTCAGCTTCCTGAGTAGCTGAGACTACAGGCGCCCGCCGCCACGCCTGGCTAATTTTTTTTTCATTTTTTTAAATAGAGACGGGGTTTCACCGTCTTAGCCAGGATGGTTTGATCTCCTGAACTCGTAATCCACCCGCCTTGGCCTCCCAAAGTGCTGGGATTACATTCGTGAGCCACTGCTCCCGGCCTCAACCAGACTACTTTTAACCTCAACTGATGGTCCGTAAAACTCATCTGGCTGTATTACCATCTTAGCCAGTTCTCTTATTATTGCCTCAGCTTCTATATCATAATGAACATATCATCTTTTGAAAATATTTTTCCAGTTCCAATAATAAATCATTTTAAAGATTTATGTTTCTTCTGAATCTTCAAGATAACTTTCTCTTTCATTTTACCTATGGTAATTTTCCAGTAGGCCTCATAGTCCATCTAGCAAAATCCTATGTTTGACAAGATACAATAGGCAGGGCTAGCCCTTGAGACCCCACTTATTTGTTTATTTGAGGACTAATTGAAACCCCATCTTAAATCTACAGCCTATGACTCAATGCACATGAATTTTAATCTAACTTCTAATACTCACTAATAATTCTCATAATTTTTATATGTTATTAATTTAATTTACCCTGACCAATCCCAGAATTGTAGCATTCCGATTTTGAAACTTTCATAGAGCTGTTTGTTATTGTGACTCACACTTATGCAGATGTTCACTTTGGCAGAAATAGTCTACTATAAACTACACAATATATGACTTTATTTTTTATTTTTTTTTTATTATTATTTTTTTTTTTGAGACGGAGTCTTGCTCTGTCGCCCAGGCTGGAGTGCAGTGGCGCAATCTCGGCTCACTGCAAGCTCCGCCTCCCGGGTTCACGCCATTCTCCTGTCTCAGCCTCCCGAGTAGCTGGGACTACAGGCGCCCGCCACTGCGCCCGGCTAATTTTTTCTATTTTTAGTAGAGACGGGGTTTCACCATGGTCTCGATCTCCTGACCTTGTGATCCGCCCGCCTCGGCCTCCCAAAGTGCTGGGATTACAGGCGTGAGCCACAGCGCCCGGCAATATATGACTTTAAAGCTCCATGTTGGTCATTGTTACTGTCAGTGTCTACTCATTATTTTCAAATGGGAAATGTTATCAGTCTTCTGTAATGAGATTGTTCTTGAAGAGAAATTTTACATTGGCCGTAGAATAACTCTGCTCAGAAAGAGTCAAATCTGAATTTTAAAATTATACATACCTCCCCAAATCACTGACATATTTTCCTAATCACTGGGGCAAAATTTCAATTTATAAAACAATTTCATAGTGCTTAACTTTGGATCCATAGTGACAAGAGAATGCACATCTGCTGAAGAGTGTGTACGTATTATGATACATTTACCAGAGTCTAACAAAAAACCAAGGACAAATTGATAATTGGCATAGAAAACACAAAATGTGCCAAATTGTTTTTCTAAATATTGAGGGAAAGAGGTTAAACATAATGCTGTACTTTACACTAATGAAAATGTCCAGTATATTCTTTTCCCAGAGCAAAATAACATGTTAATGACTCTGCTCAATGTCATTTTTGTTAATGTGACATCCAAAGAAGCACTCCTCCTGGAGCCATAAACTGTGTTCAAGAACAAAGATCAAAACTGCTTATCCCTTGCCTCTCACTGGTGGCTACAACTGAAGCCCTGTATCACAATGACCATCATTACTGTAAGGGGCAGCTTAGCCAGTTAGAATTAGGGCTGTAGCCTATCCTCACTATTTCCTCTACTGAGGAATAGCAAATGATGTGCTGAAAATTTTTACTGCAGCATTCCAGGACTTACATAAGGGAAGACTCCTTTCCTTTAGCCTGACAACTCCTGAATATTGAATTTCACTTATTCTTTAAAACTCGAATGCCATGCTTTCACAAAAGCTTTTTTTTCTTTTTTTTCCAGTAAGAGAAGAGAACTTCAGAATTGATGTAGAGGTGGAGCAGATTAAGATAATAATAAGACCTGAGAAGTAGCTGAGCACAGGGTTAACAGAAGGGATATGGGAATGGTGGTATAAAAATCTTCATCCTAATGTCTTCAGTGTGGAAAGTGATGATACGGGTAAAAAGACCACTTCGGCTGATACTATAGTAAGATGGTGGACATGGAGCTGAATCATAGGGTCTATGGCAAACTGTCCTAAATGTATGTGCTTTTCAAGATGGCCAGACATTGCAACATTACCCACTAGGGGGCAGTAATCCAACCACCCTGCCTTATTCAGGACTTTGGTATTCCTCAAAAGCACCTTAATAGAGCCTGTCCCTTAGCTTCCTGATCTCATTTATCAACCTGGATGCTGAGGGTTTCCTAGTATATGCTCCCAGTCTTTGTTCAATGTCTATTAGCTGTTTGATTATTTAAGACATAAACTAAAATATATGTATTTCTTAGTTTGTGCTAAGAACTTTAAGTATGACAGGATTGATTGATTTAATTTTCATAACAACTCTCTGAGGCAAGATTATTGTTCCCATTTTAAAGGATAGGGAACTGAGTAACAGTTTAAGTAATGTGGCTAACTTAGTAAGAAATATAGCCAAGCCTCAAAATCAAGTTGATTTTGCAATAAAGCCTGTTATACCATTGTGCATATAGCCCCATCTGCTCCATTTGTCCAAAAAAGAATGTCTCTCAGATGTGTGATAGCTTTGGTCAGTAGAAAAGAGTTTGCTATTCTCCCATATTCAGAGAAGCTAAGTAGCTACAGATGTGTGTGTGTGTGTGTTTAAATTTATAGATCCAGCATTTCAATCTAAAGAAGTATTCCCACAGAATAATAGAATGTAATGAAAATTTTATCCCCTTTACATTATTTTCAATATTAATTTCAACTCCTAATTTTAATTGTTAGAGTTTGCTAAAATGCATTACTCTTTGCATTTTTAAATATGTTTAATACCATGTATGATATGCACTGTATAGATGTTGGTTGGTTTTTAAAAAGGGGCCATGTATAACAACAATAGGACAATGAGCTAAAAATAAGTTGTGTGCATATCATGTGTCTCATTTGGGGTAAATATAATGAGACTTTCTGTTAATGGGGAAGTAATCATATTTGCACAAATGTTGCACTCTGTTATTCTAATATACAATTAAACACAATCAATGTTAACATGTAAAACAAACGGAAGCTCATGGGTCAAGGCAATTCTTGAAAACTATGTAAATTATGCTTTAAGACTGTGGACATTCAAATGTTAGCAAATATCACTCATGAAAGTCATTAGAAAATAAAAATGAAAAATAATAGAATTTTTAGTATTAATAATACTAGATAGTATAAATAACTTGATAGTAAAAAATTACCCTCATAGAAGTTTTTATTTTATAATAAGTAGAGTGGAAATCCCAGTAATTATTATATCACTATTATTATATTCCCATCATTAAATGCTTATTATGTGTCTACTAAACATTAAATATTGCCACAACTTTAAGTTGTAGGGAGTTATCATCCCCATTTTATAAACGAGCTAAAGACAGCAAATGAATCATCTAAGATCACACAGTAAGTGGAGAAGTCTATATGGTTAACTAATGTGTGTGTGTGTGTGTGTGTTTGTATGTGAGTAAAATGCATTGAGTTTTTACAGAAGCTGTTATTCAAAAAACCTTCCTCCTTCATTTTGCCTACATATAAAGCTAGCTCAATCCGAACATATAGAAACTTTCATTGCATTTACAAATATCTCACTTTTTTCCTAGATGTCATAGTGGATTTGCTATATAGCATCTAGTCTTACCATCCCATTTGGAATTTAAGCAATTTTGTTTTAATTGCATTAATGCAATTATATGTTTTTTAAGTATTACAATAATAAATACATGTTAGAGAGATATATTATCATTATAAAAGTATTTTGAGGCCAATAATAATAAAGCAAGGCATTAAACACAGAATTTAGATATTTTTGAGTAAAATCATTAGTTAGGTTTGTTTAGATTGAAAGCGACTAAAAAATCATTACCTTACAGCTTCTCCACTACAGTTCTATGTGAAATGAGTAGGTGAGACACTTCATTTCTTTAAAAATAATACCCTGTCAAAATCATAAAACTTTGCTACCACAGCTGACACTAATTGGCATCCTTGTTAGCACTCTCAAAAGAGAGGTCAAAACTGGATGTTCATAGAAGCTGAATTGCCCCTTCTTATAAGTGGTTCCTCTGGGTTAAAGAGAGGAGACATGGAAACCTTAGAAAAAGTTTGGCATGTACCTTTATTATAAGAAAAACAAGAGACATTTATGTTGATCTGTGAGCATTGATTGTTTGACATCTTGGTAGAGCATTATATATGAAACTTACAGACAGATGTCTAAGATAACTAAAATGATCAGATAATAGTAATACAATTCCCCAGTTTTGTACCCAAAGTCTTTGAAGCTAGATGTGGATTTGTATAGAATATCAGAGAAGTTTGTGGGAGGTGGACATTTTATAAGGGGAAAAGAGTACATATACCTTATGTTATGTAACAGCCCAGTGGGGTAAAAGGCAGCATTCTGTTAATATTTCTAAATATATATATATGAATATGCATACCAAGTAAATAAAGAAAAGCTATAAACATCCTCAGGTCAATTCAGATCAAAGTTTGCTACCAAAACAATAAGTTCATGTATGGTCAAATTTTGCTGCCAAATACATTATGAAAAAAATGCTATTATAGGAGATTTTATAATTTCTGAATTGCAGATACAGTATTATACAGTTGTACAAAAATTAGGATTATTTGGCTACAAGGAAAAGAAAATTGAAAAGTCATTAAATATAGACTTTATTTGTAAATTTATATTTTCAACAAATAGTTATCAAGCACCTACTATTTGCCAGTTACAATGACAGGAAAACTGCTATGACAAGACAAATGCGGCCCTACATTTGAACAGTGTTTTATTATCAGCTTTATTCATCTCCATTGAAGCCATAAAAGAAAGCAAACATTTTAAATGTATCTAAGAAAAGTGAAACAAAGTAAAAAATAATGTTTCTCATTTCCATGATTTTTAAATGCAGGAGAATGTTACCACAGAAGCTTATGGAATCTACTCTCCTTGGGAAAACCTAAAAGATGTATCATCTGTCTTAGATGATTTGGAGTCAATCAAATCAACAATGTGGCTCCTTAAAGCTCCATATCAACAAAGATTCTCTACTTCAAAATTAATTTTCCAAATTTTGATTCTGATTAATTCTTATAGTGTAATAGTTTTTTACAGTACCATCAATGTTTATAGATATAGTTATTTTGCACAGACAGAAACAAATCTAAATAACCACAAATCAAGAGATTTGATGTGCACAAATCAACAAAAATCCAATTAAATTTTAGCTAGCTAAACTGACTAAAAGTAAAAAATAAATACAAATATGAACTAGTAGATGAAGAAGTCAATGTATTAATTCTGAATGATTTCCTTTTCAATTAAGAATTTTATGACAAATGGAAATAAAGCACTATCATTGCCATCATTGCCATTTGAAATATAATAATGAGGATACTGGTGGTGATGGTAGTGTTTTAATATCCACAAACCCGTGACTCAGACAGCCAACAGTATAAGCACCCGTTCCACTGTTAATTATATGGAAACAACATTTTCTATTCTGCATCCTTCTTCTATAAACACCATTGTGCTCTCACTAAGATTTTCAAAGAATCAATATGTGCCATTTATTAAGTATATGTAATAATTCTAGTTTTTCTAAAGATTTTTCTCCCTTAATGTTTAGTAAAGAACATTTTCTGTAGCCATGCACAAACAAATGATTAAACTCAACAGGCCAACTGAGTAGCTGTTTCTCATACACAAACACTTTTGCAAGCATATTTGTACATACCTCTCTCTATATAGAGGGTAAATAAAAATTAGATTTTATTTTCTGAGATTTTAATGATCAAAGCTGTAATGCAACCATCATGTAGCGCTTTGCTATAGCAGGTTGAGGTGTCATAAGACATCTTTCCAAATATGTCCACTAAATATACTAAAATCTGAATTATTCTTGTAGAAAAAAACAATGATTTTTACCTCTAGAGTAAAACAGAACTTTTTTGGAATGGGTCAGGTTCAAAGTCATTCCGTAAAAAAGATGTTCCTAGATAAGTGGAAATTGAAACTTTCCGTAGCCATTATTTCACTAGCATGGGAAAATTTTAGGTTGTTTACATTTCCACTGATATGTGTGTTCTGAACCACCTAAGAAAATTAAACAACAATAATTCTAAAATTCTAGTAGGCCATTTGTCTACCCCTTCTCACTGGTAGGAGAGGTAAAATCAGTAGGATAATAATTTGATGTTTTTTTCTTACTATGTCACAAAAATTTATTTAACCAGTATACAATGAAAGTCTATGTGATATAAGCAAGTGGTTTCTGTATTCAGCAGTCTTGTTTCTCAGAATGAGACACCAAAATCCAAGAGCTCACAAGGAGATGATGAAAAGGGACTTCCCGAGATGAATATCAAAGATTGCAAGACCAAGATGATTAATCCTGTATCCCCTAAAACTGTTTCCTTTGACTGCCTCATATGGGTGGATACAGTATTGAAAAAGAGTTATAACGAAATACTGTTTAATTTTGTATTAGAAAAATGTATTTCTTCTGATACTCTTTCTAAAAAATATCCATTGTTAATCAACTTGAGCTGCTAGACTGCCTGTCTCTCTTGATCTCCTATTCTTTGCAAATATAAAAATAGGTAACGTCTCACTGATTGGTCTTTGTCTTATCTCAAGTTAGCCCAGTAGTTGTTACCTCAAAGAGCCACAACTACAAGAAATGAGGAATGGATTCTGGATGATAAAATAGATTTACCTTTTCTGAAAGCTCGTCTCAGCACATATAAAATGAGGGAATTAATAATATCTACAACATAGGATGGTTGTGATAAATAATTGAAACAATGTAATGTGGAAAGCTTACTATAGTGCCTAGGGAAAGCTTAGTAAATTTTACAGCTACCAATACTTTAAGAATTGCCTGGTATGCTGCTTTGCACACATGAAATGCATTTCTCTTTTATGTAAGTGCCATGTTTTCTAACTGATTTTTATACATTAAGGGACTATACTGTGTTTAAAAAGCTTTAGACTGAAGATACGTAAAATTCCATTGTGGTCCCTGCCTTGCAAGGAGCTGATTTTTTATATGCTCTGGTAACATTTGCTTAATCATTATAAAATTTAGTTTTCTTGTCTGTGATATATGGAGTTGGGCTCCACAGCTCTAAATTGTCTTCCTGACCTCTGGGATGATTTTATTCCTGTGAGGAAGATATACTTTGTTCACAGCTAACATCATGCTCAATGGGGCAAAGTTGAAAGCTTTTCTATAACAAGGCAAGGATGCCCATTCTCAGCACATCTAATCAATATAAAGCAATGAAAGTCTTAGCCAGAGCAATTAGGCAAGAGAAAAAAAAATAAATAGCAACCAAATTGGAAAGGAAGAAGTTAAATTGACTCTGTTTGCATATGACATAATTATATGCATAGAAGACCCTAAAAACTGCTAGAATTATTAAATAAATTCCGTAAAGTTGCAGGATACAAAATCAACACAGAAGAATCAGTAAGTATTTCCATACACTAACAGCAAAAATCTGAAGAAGACATTTTTCTGAATCCCATTTAAAATTGCTACAAAAAAAAGTGAATACTTATGAATAAATTTAAACAAAGAGGTAAAAGATCTCTACATTAAAAAGTATAAAGCATTAATGAAATAGGTTGAAGAAGACAGAAATGAATAGAAAGACATTCCATGTCCGTGGATTAGAAGAATTGATAGTATTAAAATGTTCATACTGCCCAAAGCAATGTATAGATTCAATGCAATTCCTATCAAAAAAACAACAACACTCTTCACATATAGAGAAAAAGAAATCCTAAAATTCATATGGAACCACAAAAGACTCAGAATAGCCAAAGAAATCTTAAGCAAAAAGAACAAAGCTAAAGGAATCACATTACGTGTCTTCAAAATACACTACAAGTTTATAGCAACATAAACTGAATGGTACTAGGAAAAAAAAAATTAATCACTGCTTACAGCCAAATGATTTTTGACAAAGGCATCAACAAAACAGAACTGGGAAAGGACGGTCGTGCCAATAAACGATATTGGGAAAACTGGATATCCAAATGCAAAAAAATTAAATTAAACTCTTATTTCATACCACATACAAAAATCAACTTGGAATGGGTTAAAGGCTTAAATGTAAGACCAAAAACTATAAATAAAACTACTAGAATAAAACACAGAAAAAACATACCATGACATTGGTCTGGGCAATGACTTTTTGGATAAGACCCAAAATGGACAGGCAACAAAAGCAACAATGGATAAACTAGAATATGCCAAACTAAAAAGTTTCTGCACAGGAATGGAAACAATCAACAGAGTGAGGAAACAACCTATAGAATGGGAAAAAATATTTGAAAGCTCTATATCTGATAAGGGATTAATACCCAAAATATATAAGGAACTCAAACAACTTGAGAGCAAAAAATAAATAACCCAGTTAAAAAATGGGGAAAGGGCCTGACTAGACATTTCCCAAAAGAACACATGCAGATAGCCAACAGGTATACGAAAAAATGCTCAATATCACTAATCATCAGGGAAATACCAAATAAAGTCAGAGTGAGATATCACCTCACATCTATTAGAATGACTATTATCAAAAAGATGAAAAAGACCACACGTGGTGGCTCATGCCTGTAATCCAAGCATATTGGGAGGCTGAAACAGGAGGATGGCTTGAGCCCAGGAGTTCGAGACCAGTCTGTGCAACATAGTGAGACCTCATCTCTACAAAAAATAAAAAAAGAATGAGCCAGGTATGGTAGCACATGCCTATAGTCCCAGTTACTTGGGAGACTGAAGTGAGAAGATTGCTTTAGTCCAGGAGGTCAAGGCTGCAGTGAGCCGTGATCACACAACTGCACCCCAGCCTGGGTGCCAGAGTGAGACCCTGTCTCCAAGAAATAAAAAGATACACTATAACAAGTGTTGGCAAAGATATGGAGAAAAGGGAACATTATGCACACTGTGAGAATGTAAATTAGTATAGCCATTATGGAAAACAGTAGGGAGGTTCCTCAAAAAACTAAAAATAGAACTACCATAGGATCCAGCAAGGCCACTACTATGTACATATCCAAAGGAATTGAAATCAGTATGTCAAAGAGATAGCTTCACTCTCTTGTTCATTACAGCACCACTTACAATAGCCAAGATATAGACTGCAGTGTCCACTAATGGATAATTGGATTTTTAATGTGGTATATATACACAATGGGATACAATTTAGCCATAAACAGAAAGATATTTTGTCACTTTCAACATGGATGAACCTGGAGGACATTATGTTAAGTAAAATAAGCCAGGCACAGGCAGTCAAGTGCCATTTGATCTCCCTTATATATGGAATCTGAAAAAGTTGGTCTCAGAAGTAGAGAGTAGAATGGTGGTTACCGAGGCTAGGGTGGTTGTGGAGGGTAGTTGAGGAAATGTTGGTCAGAGGATTCAAAATTTCAGTTAGACAAGAAGAGCAAGTTCAAGAGATATATTTTACAACATGATGACTATAGTTAATAATATAGTATTCTTGAAAAATGTTAAGATAATGGATGTTAGTTCTCATCACAAAAGAATGATAACTTCATGAGGTAACGCACATGTTAATTAGTTGGATTTAGTCATCCCACAATATATATATACTTCAAAACATCATGTTGTACATGGTAAATACATATTTTATCTGTCAATTTTTAAAAAATTATACCTATATATACACTTTATATACAACAAAGTATTTATACTTTATATACACCAAAGTAGTATATACATATAACGCAACAAAGTAATATATATACACTATACTATATATATAGTGTGTGTATATACACTATACAATAAAGTAGTATATATAGTATATATATATAAAGAAAAAATTACACAACAAAGTATTTATATATACTAGGAATATTTTTTCTAAACATTAGAAAGTGATGCAAAATGAATGGGATTAATTTTATGGTATTTTTCAAAAGATCAAGTTTATTTCTGAATGGAAGGAATTCAGTTCGATCAGATTGGGTATTCAGTAAAGATGACAATAAAAAAAGAATTACTTGGATATTCGGGTTAGAATGCAAAAGTAAAGGTTAGGTTTATTTTATTAGGTGAATCCTAGCCAATTGAATTTACTTTCTGTGGATGAATTTTCGAAACCTAGAAAGCACCTCTAATATCACTGCTGATTTATTTCTTCTTTAATGTTCCTTTGCTATACTGGAAAAATTAAAGATTTAAAAGAATTGTTAAATATCCTGTCAATGATTTCTCATTTATGTCTTTAGTTCTCTCTCTGTGTGTGTGTGTGTGTGTGTGTGTGTGTGTGTGTGTGTGTGTGTGTCTTCTCAGTTGCCTAATTTTACCTACTATATTTTAGAGATGAAGTTTCTGGTGCAACAGAGCAGTCCACAGATCAATCACAAACACTATCCAGTTGTTGTCGGTAGCCAATATCTAATACTTATGGGAGAAACAAAAACTCAGGAAAAAAGATAACACTGAGCCTCTTGTGGGAGATTTCTCATGTCTGGGGGGTGACGGAGAAAGTGAAGCAAGACCAATCCCATTACCACTAGTTATGCTTCAGCCATTCCAATTTCATTCATTTTGCTTTTATTTCTGATGTGCAGAGGCTGTTTGATGAATTCCCTTATGGGAACAAGCAAGTCTTGGAAGAATGTACATTAAAAAGTTATGAAGAGTACATAATTTATTAAATCCAACTCATTATTGGAAACTGTTAGCATACAATTCACTTAATAGGAATCATTGGTGGAGAAAATGACTGTTGTTTTGATCCGATCACATAAGCTATGGCGTAATTTTCCTTGTCTGTGGTGATTTACTTAATCTTGAACAACATGCATACTCACTTAAACTCTGCTTGCTGCTGGAAAATAGACACATAGGTTTTGTTATTTATTAATGGCAATGGCTTTACATTTTTATTACATTCTGTAACAAATAGACTCTCCAAGTTTTCAGCAAAATAATTGAATAATTGAATAGAGTAGCTATAGCCCTGAGTGCAAAATGGACAAGAATAGGAAACCATTTTACTGACAAATACCAAGGCCTATGGACCTGTCATCTATTAACAACATTCACTTAATAAAACAATCAATCAAACAAAAAAAGATGACTGTCTGCCTACTATGCACAAACAGTAAGACTTAATATTGTACAAAAAAATGGCAAGGGGCTAAAAAGACAAGTTCCATACATGGAAATAGTTAGCTACAGATGTGAGGCAGCATATTAACAAACACTAGAGGATACAGACAAATACAAGAGGCCAGAGGAGAAGGGATCTCAATGACAAGGGACAGGCAAGGGATAATCCTTATCTTACAGCCCTATGTCTAAACCTAGGCAGAATTTCTCTAAGTAAATTTGTAACATTATTTTCCAAACTGACTGTTTTAGAACTAACTCTTAATGGCAGGATAATTTCAAATACTAAATTAAATTTATTTAACCATTACTTTGTCTAGCCTACAGGAACATTTACTTTATTTCCAGTTTTTCCCACTACAGCGGTACTATAATAGTCACCCTCACAGTATTTTTGCTCTTATTTCTATAGGATACACTCCCAGAAGTGGAATTGCTGGGTCAAAAGCTGTGTGTATATACACAGCTTTATATACACAGCTGTATATACACAGCTTCACACCATATATATATATATCACACACACACACCAGATTTATATATTCTTAATACATTGTCATATAGCTTTACAAGAAAGCATTCAAGCTCACTTCTCTCACAGCAAGGTCATGGCCTGCATTTTCCCCACATCACTGTTGGGGGTAGTTCTGTCACTCTTGTGAAGTTTTGCAAGTCTAATATATATACACACACACATATATATACACACACACATTATGCACACTGTGAGAATGTAAATTAGTATGGCCATTATGGAAAACAGTATGGAAGTTCCTCAAAAAACTAAAAATAGAACTACCATAAGATCCAGCAAGGCCACTACTATGTACATATCCAAAGGAATTGAAATCAGTATGTCAAAGAGATAGCTTCACTCTCATGTTCATTACAGCACCACTCACAATAGCCAAGATATAGACTGCAGCGTCCATTAATGGATAAATGGACACAACTTCATATATATACACATACACACAGCTGTATATATATTATATATTATAGTGTGTGTATATCTATAGATATAACCTGTATATCTATACACACACACTCTCTCCATATATACAGAGTGTGTTTGTGTATATATAGATATAACCTATATATATGCATTTTTGCATTTATATATACAGGAAAAAAGCTTTTATACACACAGCTTTTATATATATACATACACACAGCTGTATATATATTATATATATGATGGTGTGTGTGTGTATATATATATACAGGTTATATCTATATATGCACTCTCTCTCTCTCTCTCCATATATACAGAGTGTTTGTGTCTATATATATATACAGGTTATATCTATATATGCACTCTCTCTCTCTCTCTCTCCATATATACAGAGTGTTTGTGTCTATATATATACACAGGTTATATCTATATATGCACTCTCTCTCTCTCTCCATATATACAGAGTGTGTGTGTGTATATATAGATATAAGCTGTATATATACACTTTTCATTACTTTCTAATGTATGTGTATACATAAAGATATAACCTATATATACACATTATATATAGATATAACCTGCATATATACATTTTGCACCACTTTCTAATGTTTAGATGTAAAAATGTAAAGCCATTGCCATTAATAAATAACAAAACCTGTGTGTCTCTTTATAACCTGTATATACACAGGTTATATCTATATACAGGTTATATATGTATATAGGTTATCTATATACACACAATCTGCGTGTGTGTGTGTGTATACAGGTTATCTATATACAGACACAGCTTATATATATATACAGTTTATATATATAAGCTGTATATATACAGCTATGTGTATATACACAGCTTCATACCATATATATATATATAAAACACACACACACACCATATTTATATATTCTTAATACATTGTCATATAGCTTTCCAAGAAAGCATTCAAGCTCACTTCTCTCACGGCAAGGTCACGGCCTGCATTTTCCCCACATCACTGTTGGAGGTAGTTCTGTCACTCTTCTGAAGTTTTGCAAGTCTAATGGTAGGAAGTAGTCTCACATTGTTACTTTCATTTTCATTACCCAAAACTCTCAATGAGTTTGACATCCTTTCACATCTATTTAATTGCCATTTGGATTTGCTCTTTAATTAAATTATTTTCATTCTTTGCCTATTTTTGTATTGGGTTGTATTTCTTCTAATAAATAATAAATCTGAAAGTACACTTACAGATTTTTAAATTTTAGTTGCCTATTAACAGACAAAAGTTATGAATTTAATAGTGTTGCTTAGCTTCTGCTGCACACAATGCATGGTTCTAGAGAACCATGGGAGGTACGATATGGTTAAATTTGGTAGTAGAACTGAAATAGATATGGAAATAAAATAAAATGTGTGTGTCATATAGCAAAAATTCAATAATTATTGTTTTGAAAAGAACACAAACATTGATCCCCAGGAGAAAAACATTTTTTTCTTACCCATTCTAACTTGCTCTGTAGGAGTAGTGTGTCCAATGTCACTAATTGACATCACACAATTAATCACACAAATAATAAAGTTAAGAAGGAGAATGTGTTTTTTGTTAATATGGTCAAGAAAAAATTTTCATCAAGGACAATGTTAGCTTGGATTTTATGGGTTGGTATATTTTGGTAAATGTTATCTGAGAAAACAGCAATCCCTGTACAAGGAATAACAGATTTAAAAAAAAAAAAAAAAAGGAATAATTTTAATGCCAGAATAGTTGACCTAAGGTCTTGCTCTGTCACCCAGGCTGGAGTGCAGTGGAGTGATCACGGCTCACTGCATCCTTAACCTTCTTGGCTCAAGCAATCTTTCCACTTTGGCCCCCTGAGTAGCTGGGACCACAGACATGCACCATCATGCTTGGCTAATTCTTTTAGGTTTTGTAGAGATGTGGTCTCACCATGTTGCCCAGACTGGTCCTGAACTCCTGGGTTCAAGCTATCCACTCACCTCAGCCTCCCAAAGTACTGGGATTACAGGTTTAAGACACCATGCCCAACTGCAAATGCCTTCTAAGTGGAGCATTTTTAAAAAAATAATAATGTTATGCTTCTTGTTAAATACAGAGAAATCTCTGTTTCTTTGTTTCAAATTTAAAATTTTAGCAATCACTTATAGCTATCACTTATTATATACAGTTTTAAGGTGTAATTTTTTGAAAATCAGGAAAACCTGGTAGTTACATTAACACTTTACTTTCTGAAAGAACACTAAAGTTACTAAATAGTAGCTTGACTTTACAAAAATTAATACAACTTCCTAAAACATCTGATTTAAAACAAGAGAAAATCTCTGACTCAATGTGAATTGTGATTATATTGGACTTTGAACATACCATAATCTATTCTGTGTACTGTCCATGGATTCTTGAAATCTATAAATAACCCATGTTTCTGAAAAGCCTTATCAGTTATACAAAACAAGGTACTATTGATCTTTGAACAACATGAGTTGGAACATCATGAGTCCACTTTTAGATGAATTTTCTTTTGCCTCTGCCACTCTTGAGACAGCCAGACTAACCCGTCCTTTTCCTTCTCCTCCTCAACCTACCCAACTTGAAGATAACAAGAATGAAGACTTTTATGATGATCCACTTTCACTTAATGAATAGTAAACACATTTTCCCTTTCTTATGATTTTCTTAAGAACACTTTCTTTTTTCTGGCTTACTTTATTATAAGAATGCAGTATATAATAAATATCACATGTAAAATATGTATTAATTGACTGTGTTATCAGTAAGGCTTCTGATCAATAGTAGGATAATAGATGTTACATTTTGGGGAAGCCAAAAGTGATACACAGATTTTTTTTTGTTTTTTACTGCACGGGCGGTCAACACCACTAACGTCCATATTGCTCCAGGTACAACTGTGAGAAACAGCAATATCAACGACTCACTCTGCCGGGAGAGAGCGCTGCTTCTTTCCCTCCACTGTACAATTCCGAATAGACAGCTACTTCAAAGTCTCCCGAAATAAACATAGAAGTCCCTGAGGATAACTAAGCTATTCTCAAAACAAGTGTAGAGTTCATTTTACGTTCTGCCTTTGCTAGGCATTGCGGACCCTCCCCTATGGTGCCATCACTTCCATCCAGCACTCTGAACTTTTCGTATGCCATTGCTGCTTCAACAGTCAAAACTAGGTGCTATTGCTTCTGCCCTGAACACTCCATTTTGCCAGTCAAGGTTACTGCTCGTCCCCTGTGTGTTAAGCAATATTGTTTTCAGCATGTAGCACTAGAATCTCCCACTATCTTCTTCCAGGTATCACAGCCTCCTGTGAGGCACTGCCACCAAAACACTGGAGAGCATGAGGTACGAATGCTGTGCAATGGCCAATGGTAAACAGTAAAAGGATGCTTCTCCTCTTTCTTAGTGTTATGGACTGTTATGGGAGTCCCAAACATCTGCTGCCTGTGGTAACTAATCTATTAGTTATTAATTAAAACCCTCTCTCTTCCAGTAACTCAGAATGAATGCTGAAGAGTGGATGCCGATTTTAAAATGCCCTCACTGCAGAACCTGAAACTTCTTCCCCTCTTTGGCAAGACAAGGACAGGGAGTGTCCAGGATGCACTAGAAGGTCACTCAGCTGGAGCTCTGTTGGAGGAGCAACTGCCTCAAATGGTTCTGACCTGACAAAGTGAGGGACTCTATCAAGCTTATGATCCTCAGGAGGAGTGGAAAATCAAGAGTTTTGGAATAAAGTTCTATGTCCAAGTTAGTGAAATCTGCAGTGCAGAAGTCCCCGTAGGCAACCTCTGAAGAACTCACACATGCTTGCCAAGAAAGCAAGTCAATTTGAACATCTGTAGGCCCAGAAAGCTCTAATAGTGTGTTACAAGAGAAATCTCATTAAGACCTGTCCTTCGAGTTAATTCTTCTCACTCATCTGCCTTAGCTTCAGACTCCAACCCTGGACAGATCAGAAAGTGAACTAGAAGGCAAGGATGAAGAAGAAGAGCACAAAGCTCAGGAAATATGAAAGATGCTGACAATCCTACCTTTCTGCTATAGACTTGCAGCCTGAAGCAGGCCCGAGCCGGGGGAAAAGAGAAGATTTAGCTCTGCATGCAGGTGTAAAAGATTTCAGTTCTTAAAATGAGATTCTGTGGTTAAAATTGCCAGAAAATTGTTTTAACTATCATAGAATGACCGGAAAAAATGACATTGGACACACACTACTCCTACAGAGCAAGTTAGAATGGGTAGGAAAAAAAAAAAAAAAAATGTTTTTCTCCTGGGGATAATGTATGTATTCTTTCTTTTCAAAACAATAATTACTGAATTTTTGCTATATGACTCACACTCTCGTTAGTCGTGAAAATGAAGAAAAATACATTGATTGACTTAATTTCAATACAACTCTATGAGATCAACACTGTTATTATCAATCCCACTTTATAGATAAGGAAATTTAGGCAAGAAATCTGAAATAACTTGTCAAAAATCACTCAAATAGTGAGTGGCAGAGTTGGGATAGATTGTCCCCTATAAGAATCAGTAAGATCAGAAGCATCAAGGACCAAAGAGAAATTCTGATTTTCAAGAATGCAATATTTACTTCCAAAAAGACTATGAGCTGTTTTCCTTTCAAATAAATAGGCTACAATAACAGAAAAAAAAAACTTACATCTTTTTTATGTTCTCACAAAGGCACTACACACATGAACCTAAGATAAATTACAAGTAAAATGGAAAGTTAAGACAAGGAGTAACTGAGCATATTTTGTTTATTTCTAAACTATGTTTCTGAATGCTATATATAATGAAGAGGAAAACATATTAGATACTACAGAAAATCAAATTAATGATGTAGAAGAAACCATGAGAAATTTTTCTAAAACATAAAGAGATGGAATAAAGAAATTAAAATGAGAATAAAGGAAACAAACCATGTGGAGAACAGATTCCCAAAGCTTAATCAAAATATATAGGAGTAGATACAGCAGAAACAATAATCAAATTAATGAGAAACTTCCTTCATCTAATAAAACTTCATTCTGACATCTGAGTAAGTGTTATATTTCAGGAAATCAATAAAAAGAAAACAATATCAAAATATATCTAGTAGAGTTATCACAGCTAAAAGGCAAAAAGAATTCTATAACCACCTAGGGAAAAAAATAATACTAGGTACAAAGAAATAAGACACATTCTGCTCAGATTGCTCTGCAACACTAAACGCCAGGAGACTGTAAGCAATCAATATTCAAAATCAAAGTTTGAAGAAGTTATCCATGAATTCTGTTTTGAGAAAAACTGTCAATTTCTGTGTGAAGGCAGTAGAAAGATATTGTGTATGCAAAGTGGAGAAAACATTTCCCAGCTGTATTGTTTAACCATATGAATCAAAGACACCCTGAAGGACAAGAATTAAAATCTAGGAAACCGAATGTCCTAGAAAGGATTGGTGGTGAGCACTGACAACCAGTTAATCATATTGAGATACTTACAAATGCAATAGAAACTCTTAATTGAACTCAATTAACAAGGGCCTCCATTCCCCCAGGTACATCCACTGATTCTCACTATTTGTTTAGCCTGTTAGAGCTCCCATAACAAAGTATCATGGACTGAGTGGCTTAAGCAACAGAAGTTAATTTGCTCACAGTTCTGGAGGCGAGAAGTCCAAGATCAAGGTGTTGGCAGAGCTGGTCTTCAGTGAGGCTTCTTTTCCTAGCATGAAGATGGCCACCTTCTCCCTGTGTCCTCACGTGAACTTTTCTTGAATGCGTACTCCTGATGTCTCTTCCTCTTCCTATAAAAACATCAGTCTTATTGGATTAGTTCCCCACCTTAAAGACCATATTTAATGTTAACTACCTCCTTAAAAGGCCCTATCTTCAAATACAATCACAAAGGGGATTATAAACTTCAGTATATGAATGTGAGGGGGGCACACAATTTTCTATTATAGTGTTCACAACTAACAGGCTACTCTTATTTCCCACTATAAAACCTACTAACTCTGAATGCTTATTGGTAAGAGTTACCCTTAGGGCAACAGACTACCTCCAATTTTGCTTCTATTAAGTTGCAAAATGATGAACTGAGAGTCAGCTATGATAAATTTCCAAATAAGAGCTATAATTACCAATTCAATAATTTATCTAAATATTGAACAGACCAATGGAAGGGGCGTCCGAAAAGTCTAGAGAGTTTCTGTATCTAAGACCAATTCTAATGTTTGGAAAAACTTAATAAAAGAAAATTATATGACAAAATTGTTTAATTAATTAATTGTGGCTGAAGCAACTATAAAAGAATGAGGGTAAAACCTATAAACATCCAAAAGGATTCTACCCTCGAATTATTTCGAAAGTGTCCAATGTATCACTTCACATTAATTAAACAGAAACCAAAAGCTGTGGTTGTTATTTTCAGAATGTTGTATATGTAAGAAAGACAATATGGAACTACAATTAGCAGAAACATCCTCAAAAGGATGTCTCAATCCTACATCTAAAGGTAAAAATGAAATATACATAAATGGTTTATGCTAAAATAAAAGGCTTAATTATATTGTAGTATTTTAATGAGTCAACTTTTTATTACTCAAGTAATTATGAATTATAATCATATTATATAAGGATTCTTCTATATTTGTTTAAATAACAGTACAAATGTGACTATAAATAAGTTTAACTGAAATTTTTATTTATATATTTGTTTAAACAATAGGTTTATAACCCCAATTTTTATTAAAATTAGTTATCAGAGTGACTTGGTAGGTTGCATAATGTTCATTTTCATATATATGTATTACAGTTATAATTCACGTAGGGGTTTCAGATATCTAGGAAGAAGATATGATGACTAGGGACAGAGGCAAATGGAGGCTTTACTGGGATATGCTGGGACAGAGTTGCACAAAAGGGGAGGTCTTTCACAGTATACGGCTATTCAGAGGCTATGGCAAGGGGGCCAGCACCCTGAGGGGAAGGAGGGCAACAGAACTACTGGAGAAGAGGGGAATCAGAGAGGGGGCTAACATGTTAGGTGATTTTTGCTCAGCAATACAGCTGGAGTTGTGTGGGTCCAAATACTATAAAGGGCAATAGGAACTTGGGGTCCTATAGCCACAAGACGATCTAATCAAAGACCCACAAACATGGGATGAGGTTTCTCATTGTTTGTGAACTAGGCAGACTCTAAATGGCTAAAAATCTGTTTCTTGGGCTGGGTTCTTTTTTATATAGTTAGATGTACAAAGGTTTGAGTTTGGTACCAGGAGCTTCCAAGTCAGTGTGTCTCAACCTGCAGTAAAGAAATAAAAAACCTAAGGACCAAAGCACAATAGCTATCTTTGGATCTTTTATATACAATTATATTATTAGTATATACTTATATGTATATAAGTATTACATATACCTGTAAATATATGTGTTTATATATGTATATACTGATATTGTTTCACGCTGATATTTGTGATACTCAACCATGAAACTACTGGACTAGAATTGCCATTAGCGATCATGAAAAAGAAGGGGTTGAACATTTATTTCCCCTAGAGAAAATAATTCAAGTGAATAAAAACTGTATACAGACAAAATCACTAATCATCTTTACCAAGTATAAATGTATATTTTAATGTAATTGCACATAAATTATTTTAGCTTATATAAAATTGCCGAAAGAATGTACTACTGGCATGCTTTTCAGAGGAAATTTTAATTATTTTCTGTTCTCTCATCCTTATTTTTATTCTTCTTCTTGTTGTTTCCTTAAAGTCACTCTGGCATGGCTTCAAGGGAAAGAAAGTCGATTGAAATACATATTATTGATGTTACATTAACAGACTTCACAGCTAGCAATGTGAACCATGAATATACCCACATAAAATACAAATGGCTTCAATGTTGGGGGGAGGAGGGAAATAATAAATAACAGCTCTAAAATTGTGTGGAATGAAAATAAATCATCGTTTCAATAAATTAACAAACAGGACCCACTAGACTTATAAAAATGCAAAGCACTATGCACTTTAAATGAAGTTAATAAAAGCAGATGGGAAATATTTTATTAAGAAGCCATTAAACAATAAAATAAAATTCTAAGATAACTGTGGGTTGAAAGCTTGCTCAGAAACTAAACTAAGAATAATAACAAGGATTGGGGTATATGTTAGGGGAAGGGGAAGCACAATAACTTAATTCAACAACTTATCATTAGGAACCCAGGTGCCCAGGATATCAAGGTAAATACAAAAATGTTTATTTGTAGCAGGGTGAGATGCAATTAAACCCCCTCAGACACCGGGTTAAAGAAGGGAGAGGCTTTATTTGGCCAGGAGTGTCAGCAGACTTGCGTCTCAAGAACCACACTTTCCGAAGAAAGAGTTCCTAGCCCTTTTAAGGGCTTACAACTCTAAGGGGTCCACCTGAAAGGGTTGTGATAGATTAAGGTCTATAGATAGCACATGTGGTTAGAGTGAGGGGTTAATCTTTAACCTCAGGCCTGGTCAGTGGCACCAGTTGGTCTTGCCACTGACTTCATTCCTGTTGTTTTTCAGTTTTTACTTCCTCCTTCTCTTCAGAGACAGGAGACAGTAAGAGAAACGGCGTCTCTCCTCATGTTCAAGGGTCACCGTATATAGGCAGCCATTGTAATTGCCTTAAAGTAATACAAAGTCTAGTAGATAAGAAATAAAGTACTGTATTGGTCTTTTTCTTCATAATTATCATAGTGTCCATCTTTCCCACAAGACCTTTTGAATATAAAAACTATATTCAGGTTTTTTACAGTATTACTAACACTTGAGCAGTGATATTTGCATTCATAGGCACTCAATAAGCATGTACGTGTGTTAAATTGTTTAATAAACATTATGGGAAGAGCACCAACTTGGATTCTTGTTTGCTTCAAGCATAAAACTAGAGTTTAGCAAGTAATCCTACTACCTGCACTGAATTTTGCTATGTGTTTTTTCCTTCCTGAAGACTCTCATTCCAAGCTTAGAAGTTCCCAAAGTTCAACATTTTTCTTTATCTCTGGATAGAGAACCCACCTTATGTAGGAATTGGGGAACTGTTACATAGTTTTCTTGTTAAACTAGAGATAGTATCTGATTAGAACATCAAAGTGAAGGGTAAACTTAAGAGTATGAATTTGAAGCCCAGTTAAATACCTGAAGCTCTAAGATAGTGTGCTGGATATTAGCCAACCTGGTGTTTCCACTACTCCATTTCAAGATCTCTTTTGTGACTCAAAAGACATATTAGAATCCACATTTCGCAGACTCCCCTTCCATATTTGATTCCACGTTGCATTTTCAGATGACAGGCATTGGTAAAGAAACCGAATTCCCTCAGGTATTTGCAGCCTGAACAGAACTGAGATGTACAGCAGCTTCCTGAAAAGTTTTTAAAAACCACCCATTTCACTAATGCAGACTGGGAAAATTGGAGGGAATTTCCTAGGAATTTTATAGTATTAAAGTAGTTTCTAGACAAATTATTAAGAACCACCCACTTTGATATTTTGGGCTAAGATCGTGGGTAGAAGTCTTCCTGACCTTTGTTCCTTCAGCTCCCCTAACAGTTGTATGAGTCTCTATTTCCCATAGTAAGCTTCTGTATCCTAATCACTTAGTGAATGAATCATTAATTATGTGAGTAATTTCAGACAATACTGTTGTCTGTGTTTTCTCTACTTCTTAAGCACAGACAAAAAGCTAGAGTGGAAGACCTCAGATAATTGTCTTTACATCTACATTAGCAAATGGCAACATTAGTTGTATGGGTAGTAAAAAACCCCATCTCTGGTTCATGGGTTTCTTAGCATTTTCTAACAATGAAACCTGACGTGTGTGATAGGACTGATCCAAACAATTTCCTGGGCTCACAGGCAAATGAATTCACACTGTGGTGCTCCTCATCCCTTTTGCGATCAAAGCAATCTGCAAGCTTGCTCCTGGTTCAGTGCTTTCATTATTTCAAACGCATGTAATTGTGGTACATTAAAAGAGACTATTCCTCCTAGATACAAATACTCTGCTCAGATTGGACTTTTTCACATCTATACATGGCATATCTCTATTATTTTCTAGACTCAAAGCCACCTGTCTTGGCAGAAACTTCAGTTTGAATTCAAGGGACTCAACATTTTTGGCTTCTTCTTTTCTCTATTATTATATTCTGTGCTTTACAGAGGTAAAATTGGGCTAATATACACACATTCTGACTAATACAAATGTCAGAGGCATGTGAACCAGAGTAACTCCATCTTAAATAGGAGCTGGGTAAAATGAGGCTGAAACCTACTGGGCTGCATTCCCAAATGGTTAAGACATTCTAAGTCACAGGATGAGATAGAAGGTCAGCACAAAACACAGGTCATAAAGACCTTGCTGATAAAACAGGTTGTGGTAAAGAAGCCGGCTAAATCCCACCAAAACCAAGATGGCCACAAGAGTGACCTCTGGCCTTCCTTACTACTACACTCACATCAGTGCCATGACAGTTTATAAATGCCATGGCAACGTCACAAAATTACCCTATATGGTCTAAAAAGGAGAGGCATGAATAATCCACCCGCTGTTTAGCATATCATCAGGAAATAACCACAAAAATGGGCAACCAGCAGCCCTCAGGGCTGCTCTACAGAGAAGTCATTCTTTTATTCCTTGACTTTCTTAATAAACTTGCTTTCATTTTGCACTGCAGACTCGCCCTGAATTCTTTCTTGTGCAAGATCCAATAACCCTTTCTTGGGGTCTGGATCAGGATCCCTTTCCTGTCACATGAAGAGTGCTTACTTCATAATTTTCATAAACCATATTTTAAACAGTATTTTCATTGTACCTCTGAATTAGAAATGAAATAATTTTTTAAATGCTGTGGGTAGAAATATGAGTTGAGAAATTTTGATCTAGACCTCTCTATACCCAGATTCTAAATACTCTACTCAGGACTGCTGAATTAGTCTCTTAATTGGTGTCTCCACCTCTAACTGCTCTCTCCCCTCCATTTTCAATATCTTGCATACTAACTGTTCTACATTCTCTAAAATTACATGGAACTGTATGGATCAGTTCTGAGATAATGTGGGCAGAAGAGAAATGTTCTTTCAGGCCTGCCTTCCAAAAAACTTCCCATATAGCAAATTAGGTGCAGAGGCCCAATAGAAAACAATGAGACTCCAGGAGTTTGCAGAAGGAGCCTAGGTCTTCAAAGAAGTAGAGCTTCCCGACTGACCCATTGGATTATAAGATAAATAGGGAAAAAAAATTTCTTTGTTAAACCATTGAGATTTTAGAGACTAATGGTTAAGAGTATGTTAACCTAATCTGATTACATAAATTAGCCTAGTCTATCTAATCTCATCTCTGAAACCTCTCTACGAAACAGAATCTGAATATTTTAGAATTATTTTCTAAGACACTCCTCCAGGAAAGTGTTCTAATATACTTACCTCCTTTCTTTGACAGACCTCATGTATAAAATTACAGTTTGGATTAACTGAACTAACTTTAACATGATCTGAATAATCTAAAATACACTCACTTTTTTCTCCATTTACATTTTCTTTTCTCAAAGATTTGCCTCTTAAAATCCTACACAAAAATCCATTAAGGTGACTAAATTGTCAGGATTATTGTATTTCTGTGTATATTGGAGTGTACAGAATAAAATAAGGTCTGTCTGTGAAAAATAAATGTATTATGTCATACAAAAATAGAAACTTTCATCTGTGAACTAGGGTTTGCAGCATTTTGATTTTTTAATTATCTATAGATAAGTTTCACTTAAGGAAAAGATATTCTGGTTTCAAATAAAAAGCCAAGCCTCACAATCTATTTTATACTCAGTATTATGGTGCATTAGACAAAATATTAAGCAAATAGTTGAATGTCAATTCTAATTTTTAAAACTGTCTCTGATTTTCTTTACCGAGATGGGTAATGTATTGTGGCCTTGGCATTGTTTTGCTGGTTTGTTTCACCTCAATAAAGGTAGGATCCATAAACAAAAGTAAAGACCTCTACTCTGAAAAGTGATGGCTTATCGTTGTTATTAACTGATGCGGAAAATCTATATAAATGATCTTACACTGCTTGAGTCAGGTTTATATATAATTATCCTAAGACATTCTAAAATGTATGTATTTCCTGATCTGTCGGCATTCTAAAGCATGAAAATCATCTCCTTTATGTTGTATAAGAGTTGACTTCATGTATGGGAAAACATGGAGCCTTAAGGCTCAATTGGCATTTGGAACAAACAATCTGTCTACAAAGAGCATCATCTGTTTACAGTTATTGTCTATCAAAAGGATATAAGAAGCATTATCTTGTGAATGATCACACAGAAGCCATTGTTGTATCATCCTCCTTGAGTAGCTGAGTAGCAGAAAAATACCACTTGGAAAAAACTGTGGAATCTTTATTTTCCCCTTCCAAAATCAAAGTCATTTCTTGTCAATGCTTAGATTATACGGCAATGAAATAGTCAGGTTTACTTCTTGTTTCCTTAGCACCTGAAATTATTAGAAATGACCAAAAATGGCTTGATTGTAGTGTTGTATCTTTAAACCCCAATTGGTGTATTTCAGACTTTTTAATACACAATAAGTAGGCAAGAATTAACTGAATTTAACTGAAGAAACTGATATGGCATCTAAACACACAAATTGGAATATATATATGCTGTATTTGGACTAAATGAATTGTTTGCTTCCTGTCTTGTTTTGGCATAAACAAAACACAATAAAAAATCAGAAAAGATGAAAACCTATTATCTATAATTTTGGACAGGGGCAAATATAAATAAGCCCTGCTGTTAATAAACATAAAAGAAAATGTATTATATTACTTAGAAAGGAGTTGAACTAACTCTAAAAACCTTATTCCTTTTATATACATGATCTCTTTTTCTCTTCACCGGGTCTTAATGTTTTTGTAGATTTCTACCCTCACATTAGCTGGTATCAAGGTACTACTCCTTCTCTTTGTTGGAGTAGCATCACAGGATTCCTAGTAGAGAATCAGGATGTTAGCACTACCCACTTTTAAAAGGCCATCCCTCCCACAGAGTGTAAGGTAGGCCACTTGAGGAGCATAAACCAGGCACCTCTAGGCCCTCGCAGCCAGAGAGAGGCCCTAGTGGAGAGCTGGAATTCCTGCTTCCAACTAGCAATGACAACGAGTAACACCTTCCCCACCAAATGTTAATTGGGGACAGATGGAGAACCCCACACATGGGAGGAAGAAAATGACTTGTCTCTCCCTTGATGGAGTTATGCCTGAAGAGGCCTGCTATAACACAAGACTTGGAAACACTGAAATAACACAGATGTTACATATCTGATAATGTTTTAAAGTGGCCTTCATATAATTACTTTAACAAGCAATTATGAGCATGATTGAAACAAATGAAGGAAAGACAGTAAGTCTCAGTGAAGAAATAAAACATTTAAACATGAACCAAATGAAAATTTTAGAAATGAAATTTATACGTCAACAGATATATCAACAATGGAATGTAGAGGACAGCAGAAAGAAACAGTAAATTGACACAACCGGCTGGCCCTGGTTGGCCCTTGAATTCTTTTCCTGGGTGAAGCCAAGAATCCTCCTCGGCTAAACCCCAATTTGGGGGCTTCCCTGTCCTGCATCAGTATAAATGGGAAATTCGACACATAGATTTGCCCAGGTAGTTATGTGAGTTCTTCATTTTCTCTTTTTTTTTTATTTTTTATTTTTTTTATTTTTTTATTTTTTTATCTTTTTTTTTATTATTATACTTTAAGTTCTAGGGTACATGTGCATAACGTGCACATTTGTTACATATGTATACTTGTGCCATGTTGCTGTGCTGCACCCATCAACTCGTCATTTACATCAGGTATAAATCCTGTGCAATCTCTCCCCCCTCCCCCCTCCCCATAATAGGCCACGGTGTGTGATGTCCCCCTTCCCGAGTCCAAGTGATCTCATTGTTCAGTTCCCACCTATGAGTGAGAACATGCGGTGTTTGGTTTTCTGTTCTTGTGATAGTTTGCTAAGAATGATGGTTTCCAGCTGCATCCATGTCCCTACAACGGACACAAACTCATCCTTTTTTATGGCTGCATAGTATTCCATGGTGTATATGTGCCACATTTTCTTAATCCAATCTGTCACTGATGGACATTTGGGTTGATTCCAAGTCTTTGCTATTGTGAATAGTGCCGCAATGAACATACGTGTGCATGTGTCTTTATAGCAGCATGATTTATAATCCTTTGGGTATATCCCCAGTAATGGGATGGCTGGGTCATATGGTACATCTAGTTCTAGATCCTTGAGGAATCGCCATACTGTTTTCCATAATGGTTGAACTAGTTTACAATCCCACCAACAGTGTAAAAGTGTTCCTATTTCTCCATATCCTCTCCAGCACCTGTTGTTTCCTGACCTTTTAATGATTGCCATTCTAACTGGTGTGAGATGGTATCTCATTGTGGTTTTGATTTGCATTTCTCTGATGGCCAGTGATGCTGAACATTTTTTCATGTGTCTGTTGGCTGTATGAATGTCTTCTTTTGAGAAATGTCTGTTCATATCCTTTGCCCACTTTTTGATGGGGTTGTTTGTTTTTTTCTTGTAAATTTGTTTGAGTTCTTTGTAGGTTCTGGATATTAGCCCTTTGTCAGATGAGTAGATTGCAAAAATTTTCTCCCATTCTGTAGGTTGCCTGTTCACTCTGATGGTAGTTTCTTTTGCTGTGCAGAAGCTTTTTAGTTTAATTAGATCCCATTTTTCAATTTTGGCTTTTGCTGCCATTGCTTTTGTTGTTTTAGACATGAAGTCTTTGCCCATGCCTATGTCCTGAATGGTACTACCTAGGTCCACCATGATCAAGTGGGCTTCATCCCTGGGATGCAAGGCTGGTTCAACATTCGCAAATCAATAAACATAATCCAGCATATAAACAGAACCAAAGACAAGAACCACATGATTATCTCAATAGATGCAGAAAAGGCTTTTGACAAAATTCAACAGCCCCTCATGCTAAAAACGCTCAATAAATTTGGTATTGATGGAACGTATCTCAAAATAATAAGAGCTATTTATGACAAATCCACAGCCAATATCATACTGAATGGGCAAAAACTGGAAAAATTCCCTTTGAAAACTGGCACAAGACAGGGATGCCCTCTCTCACCACTCCTATTCAACATAGTGTTGGAAGTTCTGGCTAGGGCAATCAGGCAAGACAAAGAAATCAAGGGTATTCAGTTAGGAAAAGAAGAAGTCAAATTGTCCCTCTTTGCAGATGACATGATTGTATATTTAGAAAACCCCATCGTCTCAGCCCAAAATCTCCTTAAGCTGATAAGCAACTTCAGCAAAGTCTCAGGATACAAAATTAATGTGCAAAAATCACAAGCATTCTTATACACCAGTAACAGACAAACAGAGAGCCAAATCATGAATGAACTTCCATTCACAACTGCTTCAAAGAGAATAAAATACCTAGGAATCCACCTGACAAGGGATGTAAAGGACCTCTTCAAGGAGAACTACAAACCACTGCTCAGTGAAATAAAAGAGGACACAAACAAATGGAAGAACATACCATGCTCATGGATAGGAAGAATCAATATCGTGAAAATGGCCATACTGCCCAAGGTAATTTATAGATTCAATGCCATCCCCATCAAGCTACCAATGAGTTTCTTCACAGAATTGGAAAAAACTGCTTTAAAGTTCATATGGAACCAAAAAAGAGCCCGCATCTCCAAGACAATCCTAAGTCAAAAGAACAAAGCTGGAGGCATCACACTACCTGACTTCAAACTATACTACAAGGCTACAGTAACCAAAACAGCATGGTACTGGTACCAAAACAGAGATATAGACCAATGGAACAGAACAGAGTCCTCAGAAATAATACCACACATGTACAGCCATCTGATCTTTGACAAACCTGAGAGAAACAAGAAATGGGGAAAGGATTCCCTATTTAATAAATGGTGCTGGGAAAACTGGCTAGCCATAAGTAGAAAGCTGAAACTGGATCCTTTCCTTACTCCTTATACGAAAATTAATTCAAGATGGATTAGAGACTTAAATGTTAGACCTAATACCATAAAAACCCTAGAGGAAAACCTAGGTAGTATCATTTTCTCTTTTATAAAATTTTCAGACTCTAGAATAAAAATTATTTTGATCAGAAATTCTTTGAAATATTAAATGTCAGTATTTACCATAACACCTTTTCTGACCTGCCAGTATGAAAGTAAGGATCTCTTGCTGTCTAACTAGTTGAAAATACCAAATACGCAATAAGATCATCTCGTTTAATGTATTGCATAAATTGTGTGTGTAGACAGTAGAGTAGGTAGTAAAGAAAATGGGGACATGCGGGCAGGAATGGGCGTGGGGAGGGTAGTTTACAAAGCTCAACAAAACCACAGTCTAGCCAGCATATATATAGTTTAGTAACTCAGACTGACAAGGGATTTTTTAATCGATTTCAAGTAGTCATTTTGAGCAACATTTATATGATTTCTGCATCAATTCAACCAAATTACCATCTATATCTACTTATGAACTGAAGGGATGTAAACCTACTGAGATGTCAAAGCTACTTTCTATTATTACCAGATTTCTCTCAGAGCTCAAGATTAATGAAAAACTAAATCTCAGCACAAACAAAAAGAAAAGAAACATTCTATTCAACAAACTTAAACAATTTGATTTTTAGTCTAGCTTCATAACACACCTGACATGAATACATATTTTCTGCAACCGTATATGTGTATATATATACATATATAAATAAATATATATACATACATATATATATATGTGTGTGTGTGTGTGTGTATATATATATATATATATATATATATTTATTTTTTTTTTTTTTTGGGAGAGGGATGCCCAGAAAATAAAGATATGGTGTTTTCTTTGGGAAAATTACCCTCAGGAACCTACTCAGCAGGACTGTCCCTGAATTTTCTGGGCCCTAGAGCAGCTTCCTAATTCAGGATGGTACTTGGGTCACAGAGGTAAAATTTATTTCCTTAGAGTAGATTTTTCAAGGTAGTATTTTAGGTTTGAATATCATACATTCTAGAAATAATCTTAGAAAATTAATTCATTGGAAGAAAGAGGTAGCATCATTTCAGAAAAAATAGTGTTTGCTTTTTATGTTTTCATAAAATTTATAGTTGGATTGTATAGGTTTGTTTTATTCATAATAATATAAAAGTAGAAATGTTTCAGATATTTTTAGTTTTACACATGTTGAATAAAATGCTTTTAGCTTAATACGATACAATAAGTGAATCTTTAGCAACATTTTGAAAAAAAAAATTTTTCCAATATATTTTTACATTCTAGAAAAATTCTCCATTCCAGACTACATCCACCATAAATGAAATACATGTATACTATAGCATTTTAAATTTATCGATTATTACTTACAAAGTAAAAGTCTTTCACCATTAATTACTTAGCAATGTATCATTTTCTCAAAAAGCCAGGATGAAAAATCTCATTATCAACTACGGTTTCAAGATATAAATTAAATTCAAATGACCAATAACAATCTTTTCCTTCTCCCTACCTAAATATCAAGGACTTGAATAAATTCAATCATCAATATTAAATAAATTCAATCACTTTCTCCTTTGTTTACAAATGTATGTTATTAAAAGATGATTCTCAAGCAAAAGAATAATTTTATCAGTTTTCTACTTTTAAGATTATTAAGGTTTTTCTTGTTTATATGCTTTCTTATACCTCTTTATTCTCCACCTAGTAAAAGTTATTCCAAAAGAGGTTATCCAGCGTAATAATGCACATAAATTAGTACTATTAGACTATTAAGAATGTATTAGTGTAAATAAGAGCTTAATAATAAAATTGATACTTTTTATTTTCTGATTCTCTTATTCCATATGTATTAAAACTACCATAGTTCCTATATACATATATGCCTCATTCCTAGTGCAAGTATGATACACTTTTATTTTGTTATTTAGTTTTTTGTCTTTGATTTACATGTTTACACTGACATTTTTTAAAACTCTATTTGCTTAAGGTACAAAAAAAATGTATTATTTACTGCAATCTCAACTATTAAAGCTAAAGCATTTCAAAGCACCTAGTCAAAAAAAAAAAACTGGAGGTGATATTCCCAGACAACAGCAAAGTACTAAATGAATTTCATAGCTGTAGCAAAACTTTTTTTCTTTTAAAATAGCAAAAAGATATTTATATCAAACTGCATCATCATAATCAAATATAGCATTATTATACTGAATATTGACTTTGTACATCATGCAAGACTTCGCAATTGCTGAAATATATTAAAAATCGAATGACAGGTGTGACAAAATCTACTGCTTGTGTGCCTTTAACTACATTAAGTCTCATCATAAACTGAAAGAAAAATGTATCACATGAGATAAAGAATATAAAGAACAACTCCAAGGGTTATTATCTTGTCACTTTCTATAAATCCAGACTTACACAATAGCCATTCTTTTAAGTGAATGAAGAACTAGAATACATTACAGACCAGAGCTGATTTCTTGCTAAGACCTCTCTTTCAATTTACCCTTTGTCCTTGTGATCAGTCCAAGTCCATGGCCTCAAATTAATTCATACATTGATGATGCTGTAGATTAGCTCTATCTCAGAATTATTATTTGAGGTTTATATCTATCATGGGCAATGCCCATTCAATATTTTATTTGGATGTCTCAGGAGCTCCTCAATTTTAACAAATCCAAAACTGAACCAAAGTTGATCATTTCCCAAGAATTCCATTTTACCTCCTAAATATTATTTTATCTATTTACTTATCTCTCTATCTCTATTGCAAGCACCCCAGTTCAATCTATTATGATCCGTCATTAACTGCACTATGGCCAACACCCTTCCTACTGGTCTCCTAGAATTTATTCTTGCCCCTAGCGTATCCATTCTTCATTCAACAGCCGGAAGCATCATTTTTAATGACAAGCATGATAAAAATGACCTTGAAGAAAAGAAGTGGCCAAATGTATGTTGTACTATTTTCAAATAAAATGATAAACAACTAGAGAAAAATGAATAGAGGTGTTGAAAAAATGTCAAACATTAGTCTTGTCAATGGTGACATTGATAAGACCAGATTCAGTGGAGAGGTAGGAATGGAAGCCAGAGTGAAGTGAGATGAAGCAAATGACAGGCAAGGAAATGAAAATACCAGATGAAGACAACCATTTTAAGGAGTTTAAAAACCTAAGCAGAGGAATGGGGCAGTAGCAGCATTAAAATATTGGATTAAGAGAGGAATTTCTTCAGATGGACAGTTATGAAAAACATTTGTATGCTAAGGGATCCATCATGCCCCAGTGGGACAGAGCACGGAAGGAAGAAAAAGTTAGGTTTCTATTTTTTGAATGGAAAATTTTTTATATCAGATCTGTGGTTCATAGAACATTTCTTCACCCAAAACTTTGGCTCTTTAGGTAAAATTGTAGTTAACAAGGGATAATAAAGTAACTGGAGTGATGGTGTCCTGTCTCTTTTTCTCCTCTCATAAGGTACTCATGATTCATGTAAGGTATTCAGCTATTTGAAATGAAGTACTCTAACCAAAAGGCATTAGAGAATGGTCACTGTAGGCTGGGCACGGTGGCTCATGCCTGTAATCCCAGCACTTTGGGAGGCCGAGGTGGGTGAATCACCTGGGGTCAGGAGTGCGAGACCAGCCTGGCCAACATGGTGAAACCCCATCTCTACTAAAAATATGATCATTAGCCAGGTATAACTACACTATATTACAGGCACCTGTAATCCCAGCTACTCAGGAGGCTGAGGCAGGAGAATAGCTTGAACCCAGAAGGCAGAGGTTGCAGTGAGCCGAGATGGAGCCACTACACCCCAGCCTGGGTGACAGAGTGAGACTCCATCTCGAAAAAAAAAAAAAAAGAGAGAATCGTTGCTGTTGGTCACTGTAGAGCTCTGCCAGAGTGGGGACTACTGCCGCTTGTCCCTTTAAAATTAAACAGATTATAGTAAGAGACAATTAGTGTCAGTCAAATGAAGTGTCTAATGACCAAATTTTCTCAAACTTCTGGGTAAGGGAGTCATACTCCTTGTATCCACAACTTTCTGACATGAAATTATACCAGAATGGGAAAATGAAAGTAAGTGGAGCCCTAGAGGCCAGTAACAAAGAGTGCCTGAAAAGATTAAATAAGGATAGCAGTACTAAAGTTTCTCTATTTGCAACATTACATCTACTATGGATTTTTATGTAAAAGCCCAGGTTCTAGAGATTAACTAATTGAGTTCAAAACCCATGTAGACCTCACCGTTTACTAGCACGGCGATTCAGAGCAATCAGTTTTCTGGAAAGGATAGTTTTCTTTGAACAATAGAACCAAAATTATAAGTCTTTGTAAGATTTAAAAGAAAAACTGTATGAAAAATACTTAGCAAAATATGCCATATGAAGTATTCAGTGGTCACTATTATTATTATTATTATTATTATTATTATTATTCTTCCAACTAACAAGAATGAAACGCAGCAACAGTGAGTTAAATTTGCCAACCAACAATAGAAAGTGTATGCACAGAATGGCTAGTGTAGTTAAACCTAAATTTATAAATAAATAGACTCCCATTCTCATTACTTCTATCAACATCATATAGAAGGTCTTAGACAGTACTATAGATATACAAGATGTATAAAAAGCACAAATATTTGAAATGGAAAGTTAAAACTATCTTTATTTGAAGACAAAATAATTGCTTATATACAAAATCTAAAGCAATCTATAAAGCAAGTAATGTAGCTAATATATAGCTTTAGCAAGAATACAGGATATAAATTCAATATATCAAAGCCAAACATTGACTATATATAAACTGGAAATGATTGAAAAATAAAATTCTAATTATCTTTTCATTTAAATCTAAAATTTTAAGTATAAAATTAATTACAATAAATATAAGATTTTATGTAAACCACAGGAGGCCGGGTGTGGTGGCTCAAGCCTGTAATCCCAGCACTTTGGGAGGCTGAGACGGGCGGATCACGAGGTCAGGAGATCAAGACCATCCTGACTAACACGGTGAAACCCCGTCTCTACTAAAAAAATACAAAAAACTAGCCGGGCGAGGTGGCAGGCGCCTGTAGTCCCAGCTACTCGGGAGGCTGAGGCAGGAGAATGGCATGAACCCGGGAGGCGGAGCTTGCAGTGAGCTGAGATCCGGCCACTGCACTCCAGCCTGGGCTACAGAGCGAGACACCGTCTCAAAAAAAANAAAAAAAAAAAACCACAGGAATAAATTTAACAAAACATATGCAAGACCTCTACTCCAAAACGGAAAGTATAAATATTTGCTAAGCAAATTAAAGGAGCCTAAACAAATAGAAGGATATACCATGTTCATTAAATAAAAAAGACAGTATTTTTAAATGTCTATAGATTCAATGTAACCCCAGTGAAAACCTTAATTTGTAAGTATTAGTATAAAAGTAGTAATAGAAGACTGTAAAATAGGACAGAGAGCCTAGAAATTGATCCTCACTAAAATGTCAATCAATTTTCATCAAAGGAAAATCTTTTCAATAAACAGTATTGCACCAGCTGGATAAATATATGGACAGAAAAGTGAACCTTGACCTCGCACCTCACACCATGCAAAAAAATTAATTTCAGGTGAAACATACTTAAAAGTCAAACCTTTAAGGTTTATAGAATAAAATGTAGAAAAGTATCTTCACATCCATGAGTGGGTAAAGATTTACTAGACAGATGGAAAAAAGCAATCAATTAGACTTCATCAAAAATGTATTTTGCTCTCAATAGACACAATTAAGAAAATAAAAAGGCAAGCCACAGAGTAGGAGAAAATATTCACAAAACACATCTAACAAAAACATGTGTCCACAATATCTATATATCTATTTATATTTTTATTAATTGATATAAATATATTTATATTAGTTTTATATACTTATGTAATAAACAAATATTTGTTTATAAATTCATTTTGTATATGTTATCTGTTAGACATTTCTGTGACCATATGAACATATATATACATATAATTTTTAAATCCTCCATCTCAATGATAAAAAGACAAACCACTTAATAAAAAAGAACAGAAGATATGAATACACACTTCATAAAGAAGGATATATAAAAAGGTCAATAAGCACATTAAAAGTGCTTAATATTACTACTCATTAGGAAAATTCAACAAAAACCACAGTGAAATAGATTCCACTTCTTACCTGCCAGAATGCCTAAAATTTAAAAAACAAACAAACAAACAAAAAAAGACATAACAACAAAGGTTGGAAAGACATTGAAGCAACTGAAACTCTTATGCGTTGCTGCTGGTGGGAATGTAAAACATACAATCTCTTTAAAAAATATTTGGCCTTTTATATAATTGGAAGCACTTATTACCCAGAAATTTCACTCATAAGTATTTTTACAAAAGAAATTAAAATATATATCCTCAAAAAGACCTGTGCAAGGACTTTCACAGCAGTTTAATTCATAATAACCAAAAGTGGAAACTAGAGAGATGTCTATCAATGGAAGAATGGATAAATAAATAGTGTTGTACTAATACAATGAAATATTACTCAGCAATAAAAAGAAAAGTACTACTGGTACATATGGCAGCATGGCTGAATGTTACGGACACTAAGCTGAATGAAAGAAACCTGACACAAACATCTACAGCAGGTAAAAATAAGATATGGTGGAAAAAATATAAAACAGAAAAGCAGTTGCCTCTGGTTGATGGGGAGTACACTGACTGAAAGGGGGCACAAGGGAGCTTTCTGGGGTGATGGAAATGTTCTATAACTTGAATGGAGTGATTGTCACACAGGTGTATGTATTTATCAAAACTCATGAATTACGGTGCACTTGTTTGTGCATTTCACAGCACATAAACTTTACTTCAATAAACATGGAAAAAATAAAAGAAACCTGAGGGGAGGAGGAGGGGGAAATCTGAGGACAACCATTTAGAATGTAATCTGTTTGGAAATCAGAGTCCCTCTGTTGAATGAGATTAGCACTGGTGTGACAGTTCTTTCCACTGGATTAAAGTTGAAAAGTAATAACTCATCCATTCATTTGTTCTATCATTTCTGCACTAGTTTTTTTGAGCAAACATCATATGTCAGACACTGTAACTGAATCTTTGGATATGCAAAGAAGTGAGTTCCCTGCATTTAAGGAGCTTAGTCCATTCTAAGGCCATTTCATAAAGGCACTCTGTGACCTCCTCCACACAAGTGTGTGAATATGTGTGTGCATGCACAGGCACACACACATACACAGAGAGGTGTTTTAAATGTTTTTTTAATAATAATTTCACTTGAGGAAACAACTAAATGTGGAGTTTCTCTAAAGTGCTAGATAGCCTATATAACCATATTTTCCTCTTATGCTTTGGCATTATAAAACAAACACAACGAAAAAAACAGATGGGATTTATTTTGGTAAAGCATTTCACAGGATATTCAGTCAGCACAACTTGTTTGAATTTACACATGTGTAAAATATAACCTTTTTCCCCTGTGCTACCAGGTTAGCCTGAACATTTATGTTGCATAGATTATATTGTCATCTTAACATCATTGTATCTTTTTAATATTTAAAATGACTACACAAAATAGTGAATACTCATATTTCATTGAAGATGTTTATATTATGTTAGATAATTGGTTAAAAATGTGATGTATTGAAATAAATATTTTAATTAGGTTTTTTCTCTAAATAAAACTATTTCCCAACATTTCGTTTATATTATTTACAAGGGCATAAAAAGCAACAAAAGATGAACTTTATGTTTTTTAGAAGGCCATATTTATCAAGTGAAGAATTCCTAGAGCCCAAAAGATGCCTGGAGTGATCCCAGATTTCAGGCATCACAACTGTCCACCTACTTAAAAATTAATTACTTGCAGAACATTTAATTAGCTATGTTTCTTCAGTGAAATTATTTGACTATATCAATTTTATATTACTGTCTTACCAGCCGTGTGTATTACATTGTATAAACATTTTCTAACTTACAGAAAGATTTCTTACAAAAAAAGAGTAACTACAAATCTTCTCTAAATAAAAAATAAGACCCTACTGAAAAGAAGTCACTAAAGTTACTCACTTTTTAGGGAATTATTTGTATATATTAGAAAGGGGATAGATCTGCTGGTGAAAATCATTCTATTTTGCTACAATATTGGTGTGGTATGAAGGACGGAGGTTAATGACACTTTGCCATACTCGAATCTTCAAAGCAAGAAGCAGAAAGAAATGGCTGATTTAAATTTGTGGTTGATTAGAGGGGAGACATTCATATTTGTAAGTTTCCATGGAGGCAGACAGAAATTTTGCGCCTGTAAAGAGTAACTAGGTTGCATGCAAACAGATGTTTGGGAGTTGTAGGCATGAAAGTTTCAAATAAAAAATGATGCTATCAATGTTACTAACTAGGAAAATTTACATGTTTTTCTGTTTCATTAAAGATGAATTCATAAAATAACTGTGCACTACTTGCTTTCCTTTGATATTACATTTACAAAAATGTTTTTGTTTTGTTTTAGAAATAATCTGAGATGATGTTTTGCATAATCATTGATTTAGAAATGAGTTAAGCCTAATTACTTTGTAAGATATTTTTCATAATATATAATCTTATTATGTTCAGTATGTATAATTTGAAAAGGAAGGAGGACAGGTGGTAGAAGCAGGAGTTTCTTCTAAAATTAGTAAAAATGTTTAGATATCTACTAAGATGACATGTTACAGAAAGAGCACTAGATGGGGAATCAGAAGGTCAAAATTCTGGTCCCAATTCTCTGATCTCCTATACGTCTTTAGAAAAAAAAAAAAAAATCAGTTAAACATCCAGAGAATCATTTTTCTCAAATGTAAAACAAGAGTGGGTAAAAGGTACAATAAAATATTTTATCTAGTCCGCCAAATTACAATTTCTGGGGAAAAACATAAGATTCTTGAAAGACTTCTACATTAACCCTCACTTGGTTCCAAGGTCACATTATACTTTATGGCCATCTGGAAACATTCTTGTAGCTCTAAGCCTTAAAACTAAATGAATATGGGGTAACTCTATGCCTAACAAATCACAGCCTTCTCTCTAAATTTTACAGAAACACTTACTGAATTAATAATTATATATTGTACTTTATTCATTATTGATTTATTCAATAAGGATTCATTGATTTCCTGTTTTGTTAGGCCTAGTGCTGGGCACCGTGCTGTGACAAAAACAGACTTATCAAAGATAGATTTAGTTTCTCTCTACACAGAGTATATGCTTTATTTATTTTATCTTAATCTCTTCCGTTATATATAATAATATTAATAACTTGGATGTATTAGTAATTACTGGCTTTCAAGGCCCTGTATGAAGTATTTCACATATATTATACACTTTAGCTTTCACAACATTCCTATGAAGAATACTTTTATTTCACAAATTATCTCCCATAGCCTAAATATGACCTTCTCCATATTTTTATGAATAAACTTGTATGGGACTATAGCCATATCCTTTCATTAAGAATCATCTATGGCTGCTCATTTTTGCTACAGTGGCAGAGTTAAATAGTTGTAGAAGGGATCACAGTGCCCACAAAATGAAAATATTTATTACTATCTGGCCTTTCACAGAACATTTTACCAAACACTGTTTGACACTGATTCAGACAGAAAAAGCTACCACTTATTCTGTTAACCAAATAACCTGATATTTCTGTCTCATCATGATTGCATTCTCTAAATATAAGAGTATAGCTAGAGTAAGGATAAGTCAACTAAAGTTACTCCTTTATTATGTAATTATATATGAATGTAAGAAATATGATGAACTAGCAAAATAATAAAATTCATGTTAATATTAATAGTATGAATGGGGCCAGACGTGGTGGCTCACGTCTGTAATCCCAGCACTTTGGGATGCCAAGGTGGGCGGATCACCGGAAGTCAGGAGTTCGAGACCAGCCTGACCAACATGGAGAAATCCTGTCTCCACTAAAAATACAAAATTAGCTGGGCATGGTGGTGCATGCCTGTAATCCCAGCTACTAAGGAGGCTGAGGCAGGAGAAATGCTTGAACCTTGGAGGCAGAGGTTGCAGTGATCCGAGATTGTGTCATTGCACTCCAGCCTGGGCAACAAGAGCAAAGCTCCGTCTCAAAAACAAAACAAAACAGAAAAACAGTATGAATGGATATACACCTTTGACTGACAAATGTCAAACCATTTTGCACTCAATCAAAATAGCAATCAAAATTGCCATTTTAAGGGTAAAGATATCAAAACCAACCATCGAACTTCAGTGTGGATTTTCATGATGTCAGTCTTTTAACGTTGGCCTCTTCCCTCACACTTTACTGCATTGTCAGTAAGGAGTATTTTATCACCTTGTGGAGAAAAAGCAGCATTCTAAACAGGAATTATGAGTAACAAAGTTTTTTAAAAATAATGAGCAGCTTATTGCCATTAAGACAAGAAAATTACTATAGCAGAAAATCATCACTTGCAAGTCTAATTGTAGGCATTCTAAATTGTCTGTTTAGGAAAATTACCTTTAGGATATTTAAGAACTGCTTTGAGATGTACAAATTGCAGATTGACAATTTTTTTCTAGGAAACTAATTATAAATAAATATAGCTTAATCAACAGTTCAAAATAAGAAGTTGCTACGTTAACTTTAAAGAAGGTAAATATGTTTTATTCTATTGCCTGTACTTCATGTTTGTTTTAAAACAGTTCTGACATATGTCTGACAGAACTTAACTCAGTGCCTTACTCAGAAAAAATGTCAGATTTAATGAGTGAATCATTTAATAAATGAGTTAACAAAACAGTTAAACAACTAGTAGAGAAAATTTGTAGAGTTAAAATCAGGTGCTTTATTAAAGGACTTATTTGAAACTACTTTTTTTATATTCTAAATTTTAATCTTCGGTGTCAAAATCTTCCTGACTCGTGTCACCCCTTACATTCCTGCCATTGCTTGAGCTTAGTGCTCTTCTTCTCAATGACCATAGCATACTGTGAATATATTATGATTTATTGAACTTTGTTATAATTATTTATATTAATATTTTATCTCCCCTCCTAGACTACCTTGGCCTACCTTAAGGCCAAGGCCTATATTCCTAACAACCTAGCACCATATCTAATATCTAGCATTGTGCCACATAATGTGCATTAAACGTTATTGAAAGAATTAATAACCAAACATTTCTGGAATGAAGAGACTTTCCCCAAGTCGAGGGGCCAAGAGAGAGTTCAGGCAAGAAGAGTATGCAACTACATGAAAATTACAACTTAAAAATTTTTCAGTATGTCAATAGTTCAGTATATCTAAAGTCCAAACTCATTAAGGAAAATGTCAAATTGGAAAGATGCTTGTAGTCTATACTATTAGTGCCCTGGGCAGAAGCCCTTTATTTTCTTATGCCCCATTGTTATGGGTTGAATTGCACCTCCCAAAAAGATATTTTGGGGTCCTATCCCAGGTATCTATAGATATGACTTTATATGGAAATAAAGTATTTGAAGATGTAATCAAATCAAGATGAATCTATTAGGGCAAACTCAAATCCAATATGACCAATATCCCTGTAACAATAAAGAAATTTGGACACTGATAAGGGAAATGCCATGTGACAATTGAAACACACACAAGACAACTATGTGACAACAGCGGCAGGTTTTGAAGTGACGCAGCTGCAAACCAATGCCCACCAAGAATTAGTAGCAAACATCAGAGGCCAGAACTGGCAAGAAAGAATTCTCCCCTACTAGTTCCAAAGGTAGCATGGCCCTAATGACACCCTTATTTTGAAATGTTAGCCTCTATAACTGTGAGACAATACATTTCTGTTGTTGTAAGCTACATACATGTATAGTATTTTGTTATGGTAGCCCTAGGACTCTAATACACACATCAGCCATCGGCTGTGAACAGCTTACAGCTGTATTCTTCTCAAAATAATTTCATTAACCTGATGAGTCTCTCAAAGTTGGATAACTCTGGTGCTATTTTTACTCCAAATTCCTTATGGGATCAGGCTGAGGCTAGCCTGAAAGCACATCTCTGTTAAGCTTCTTTCTTTCCCTGTCCTGCTTGCCTCCATTCCTCAGATGTTTTTCCTGAGAGTATTCCCTCAATAAAAACTTACAGAAGAATCCCCACCATACACTCTGCTTTTAGGGAATCTACACTAAAACAATGCCTATGATATTGTATCTTCTGTATGTATGTTTAAGAAACTAAGAGAGTGTTCTATAAGTAAGTTGACCATATGCGCAAGTTTGCCTGAGATGCTTGATTTGTTCCTGCTGTGCTACCAAATTATTAATAAGTCTTCCTTTCATTCTCAAGAATTTGAATTACAAATCTTGTAATCACCCTGAATAAAATGATACAAAATGACTGAAGATGCTTAAGCAGAGAAGTAATGTGATTTGACTTTTGTTCTAGAATTGTAGGATTCAAGGGAGTTCAGTCTAAGGCTCAGAAATCTCATTAAGAGTCTATTGCAATAGCCCAGTCATGAGAGGCTATAAGAGATAAAGGAAGGAAGGAAAATACTGAGTTGACAAAACTTACTGACTAGTGAATGTGAGGAAGAGTAAGTCAATAGGGATGCCCAATTTCTTTTTAGTCTTAAAGTTCAAGAAAAATAATGATTTTGGAAATAGGGAAGAAGTAAGTTGTACTTGGTCAGGAGTTGGAGATTCCTGTTGGACATCCAGATGGATAAGCCAAGCAGCTTAAGCAACAAGCCTTAGAAGAAAATAGATATGTGTGGGTAATTAAGTGTTAAGACTTTTCCATCCTCCTGTACAGCTATGGCACAGTGTCTTTATGTTTCTTTTAGAAGTCCTTTTATCTAATAAAAAAAAAGATCTAGCAGATACTCCTTTAATTATTCTGGGGTCTAAAGAAGATGGTAATCATGCTCTTCACCTTTACCCTAAGACTTGTCGTCTTTACAGTTACCCTAACTCCCTGGATTTGATCCTTGCCTTAAAGTCTTTTCGTATTTGGGGAGCATTTACTAGCTGAAAAAATTATCTGAGCTCCTTATAGTATCTCTAAATTTTGCTTGAAATTGAAAAAAAATTGTTCACTTTTCTTGTCCCTCATTTTATTTTTAGCAGCTAGAAAAAAACTGAAAATATTTCCAATAATCTGCCCAGAAATCTTCCCAGCTAATTAAATGCTTATGTGCATTTATAATTTCCACATTACCACAAGAAACAGTATTACCAAACTTTCTCTCACTACATAATTACATCTTTTCCTCCAGTTTTCAATAGCATTTTCTTCACTTTGTATTGTACCCTCACTAATAGCCTCCTCAAGGTCTGTAGGTCCTGCCTACTCACTGCCGGATCCCCAAAACAGTATCAGCACCCAACTTCCAGGGACCAAATTCTGTTCTAGTTATCTATTGATGCATAAAAGACCACCCAAATTTAGTGACATAAACAACCATACCACCGTGCTCATAGAAGTAAGATGTACTTTTGAACATGTTTTACCTAATGAAATTCATACAGCCCTGATCCTTAAGAAACATATTCATGTACTCCACAAAAATGACTGGGTATTGTTGGCAGAGAGAGATTCCTGGGCTAGGTAAATCAGTGGCTTCACAATTCTGAAGTCTGCTTTTGGCTGTAGCTTGTGTCTTTCCATCTGTGACTTATCCTTAGAAAACAGAATTTAATCATCAGCAAGAAAAACTGAAATCTCAGTTGCTAGCAGGTAGAACATGCTCCTGCTACAAAAATTCTGCTTCCTACTATAGCTAATTTTTTGCTTAATCTCACTAAATTGTTTTATAGATCAAAGTTACACAGTTATAATTAAAATGTTATAAAAACATCCATCATTCTTCATGATTTCTAGTACTATTTATGCATACATAGGCAAGAATATTCACAGACATAGCAGACTGGGCATTTTTTTAAAGTGCTAGTAAAAGAGAAAGAGAATGCTAAGGAAATATTAGCTACTTTCATTCTTTCATTTACATTTTGTATTAGTTCTGATATGTTCTGTGTACTACATGGTATAAACTAAGCATTTGAATTCAATTGGTTAAAAGTATTGACATTCATTAGGAAAAATCAGAATTTAGGTAATTAAATGTTGAGCATTTTCCAAAACATTCTCTTCTACCCTCTGGCTGCAAAAGAATAAACTCAAAAGAAACATTGCAATTAGTTCTCTTCTTTCACTGTGGTGCTGAAAATCGGCACACATTTTACAATAAAACGGGATCAATTTTTTTAAGGTTATACAATTTTGGAGATTTTTCTTCAGCCCCTTTATATTTTAATTAATCCATTCTGTCATTGTATCTAAAAAGTTACTTCATAATTAAGGAAATACCTTTTTGTTAAAACAAAAAATACCCTCGATAAAATAATGAAATTTTATACTCCTTTTTTGTGTTTTAATACTGAATGACTTTTCTGCTTATCCTATTTGCTAGGATACAACACACATTGCAGATTTTACAAATAAAATCTGAAAAAGAGGGAACAAGTTTAAGCAACATTATCTTTTTTTCTCATCAACGGAAATCCAATGAATTTAGAAACTGTAATGTTGGTTGTTAGTCCCATGGTTATTCAAAGAAAATCTATCCATTATTAAGAAGTTTTTTGTTTGTTTGTTTGTTTTTGAGATGAAGTTTCACTCTTGTCACCCAGGCTGGAATGCAGTGGCCCAATCTCAGCTCACTGCAACCTCCGCCTCCCGGGTTCAAGCGACTCTCCTGCCTCAGCCTCCCGAGTAGCTGGGATTACAAGCGCCTGCCACCACGCCCAGCTAATTTTTGTAATTTTTTCAGTTGAGGTAGGGTTTCACCATGTTGGCCAGGCTGGTCTCAAACTCCTGACATCAGGTGATCCACCCGTCCCAGCCTCCCAAAGTCCAGGGATTATAGGTGTGAGCCACCATGCCCAGCCTATTAAGAAATTTTAGATAAAGCTGGAAACCTTCTATATACTTCTACTTTAAAATTAGCTCATCACTAATAAATACTTAAAATATTACATCCTATTAAACAAAAATTAACTATTTTGATTCATCACTTTTTCCTTCAAAATAAATATTTAGATTTAATGTCTGTTGATTATTTTTTAAATAACAAGTTTTTAAAATTCATAATATGCTTATTTCTACAGACACAAAGTGAAGTGGAATATTAAGGCTTGTGCCAAAATCTATTTTTCAGTTTTCATTTTCTGTATATTTCACCAGAAAAAGATTTGACCTAAGTCTTATTTCACTTTAGTCACTTTTTCATATTTTAAGAATATTCTATTATTTGCTTAAAGTCACCTTCTATACCATAACCAACACTTACATGATTTAATATTGCCGGAAACAATAAAATTATGTTAAAACTCAAAATATATCATGCTTTCTTGTATTTTCAAGTTTAATACACTTTTCTATCCATTATGGAGAAATTGAAACTGTTGTGTTTTTCAATATCGTTATTTAATATGCTAATTTCTAATACCTAAAAAACATATAAATCTAAAATATAATATGTAAGTTACATAGTTGTACCGATGCTAAGGATAAAAGCCCATTATCTAAAACCTTCCATCACTTTATAACACTTACATGGTCCAGAAACCACAAGAATGTTTTAAATTTTGTACAAAACAACCTTTCCCTTTCCTGATTAAACTAAAACAGATATGAAGAACTCTTTTCCTCTTCATGTCATCTGAAATTGTCTGTAGAAGTTTCATTTCTTTTGCTGAGGTCTTAATTACTATTAAGTTGGAAAGTCTTCAGATAACAACACCTTCATATGATGTCAACTGTTTATAGATTTAAAATGTATTAATTTTAGATATCATAAAAGCCTTCTTTTTTCCCAAAGAAAAAGAGAATGTATTTTTCTTGTAATCCTGGAGAGGGGTGTTCAGAAAAGAAGTGTCTGAACAGTAGGAACCAGAGCAGAGGTCAGGGGCTGAAAGATCCAAAGGCAACACTTTTTCCACCTAAGTGTTTGTTTTAAGGTAAGTCATGTTTTCATACACAGGGTGTGACCTTGAAGTCAAAAGCTAGAAAATCAAATGTAAAGTTCCTGACTTTCTTCACACAATGCAGGAGTAATACTTTCTTTTGATCCTTGCTGTAAACTAAGAAATAAACAGCTATTGTTTGCTCTGAGATATCCACTTAAAATCGTCACCACTGCAACAATGGGCAACTCTGTGTGCACGAGGTGAAGAAAAGAGTATTCAGCCTCACGTCTAGGCTCTTTATATTTCTAATGATTAAAACAGTGTATGTTGCTTTTTCTTTATCAATCTCGATTTTCATCTTCACTCTACCCCACAAAGTTCTGAGTGCCTAGAAAAGGGAGAGAAAAAAGGCAAACACAACTCTCAGATTCTGGGCAGGGGCAACCAGGAAATGGGAATGGCATCAGTGAAAAGGAAAATTAGAAGGATAGGTTTCTGATGGGGGATGGAGTTTCACCAAGGTAACAAATTCACTTTTATGCAGGCTGAGTTTGTGGTGTCATTGTGACCTTCCTGGGAGAGATTATCATTGAAATTCTCCAATAACAGCATCATTGACAAAAGTCAGGTTAAGTACAGAAGATGGAGGCATCATCTTTGGTAGAAAGATGGCCAATTTGGTACCTAAGAGGAGAAAATATGATAACTTTTTTCCTCTATTACTAAAATTATCAAATCACCTTGTCAGACTTCATTGGTCTTTATGTTTTCAGATTTTGGTATCTATCATCTTATTTTCCTGATATAGTGAGATTTTGCATCCTTAATCTTTTACATTTGTTTATTTATTTTTTTTTTTCCTTTGGAATTCCAACTTCTTTAAAGGTTTAAGATGGTTTTCACTTTGGTTATTTATATTTGCCACCAAATTCCCATTGCTTATATGAAAAAAAAAATATGAAAGAGAGAGAAAAAGAAAGAGGGAGGAAGGAAGGAAGGAAGGAAGGAAGGAAGGAAGGAAGGAAGGAAGGAAGGAAGGAAGGAAGGAAGGAAGGAAGGAAGGAAGGAAGCAACAATCTTGTCCTAAACAAAAGTACACAGGTCAACAAATAGTATGTTTTTTCATCTTGCATATGGCTGTAACCACTCCTTCCCTAATCACTTACCGCTTCTAATATCAGTCCCGCCCACCTTCCCTATATAATGTTGCCTGTTGCATTGTAAATTTAAGTCAAATTCTTACTTCTTTTCTTAATATGTATCTAAGCCTTCATCTCTAACTTTAAAATCAAAGGTTTTACTTTCCTCTTGGGAATGACAGGAAAAGTTGTTGGATTTTTTTATCTCCCTGAAGTCAGGTATGTCTGCTTCCTCAATATATATTGAAGACTGCTCTCAGAGGGTTTATAACTCAAATCAGTGATTTTACTTCAGATGGTAAAAGCCATCCTGGGAAAATAACTTTAAATTCATTATCTTTTTTTTTAAACATAAATGACTGTAAGCTCTACCTTCCCCATAATTTTCTTCCTTTAGAATGGAATTTCTACAGCAGAAATGCAAAGAGAGGCTAGACATGGTGGCTCGTGTCTATAATCCCAACACTTTGGGAGGCTGAAGAGGGTGGATCACTTGAGGTCAGGAGTTTGAGACCAGCCCAGCCAATATGGTGAAACCCTGTCTCTACTAAAAGTACAAAACTTAGCTGGGTGTGCGGTGGCACTTGTAATCCCAGCTACCCAGGAGGCTGAGGGAGGAGAATTGCTTGAACTTAGGAGGTGGAGATTGCAGTAAGCTGAGGTCACACCACTGCACTCCAGCCTGGGCAGCAGAGTGAGACTGTGTCTGGAAAAAAAAAAAAAAAAAAAGAAGAAGAAGAAGAAGAGACAAGACAAGGAAAGAAAAGAAAAAGAAAAAGAAATGCAAAGAGAAAGGAAGAAAACTTCAGCTTTTGAGTTTCTGAAAAGACACTAAAAACCTGTTGTGTTTGAGCAATCGGGATTTTGTATGTCACACTCCTGAAGTTTCAAAAGTCAAGTTTATGCTGATGCTATGCTACAAGAATATAAAATTAAGGTTTTTTCCAACAACTATTTCAATAAATTTGCTTAAGTTTATAATAATCCATACAGATTATTAAAAATACCCAAAAAATTTATGCAGAATCAGTAATAAAGAATATAATATAGAATATAATAATATAAAATATAATAAACTAATAAAATATAATAATAATCTATACTTCTTTAGTAGTCCTCCACACTCAAATTTTTCTACATGATTTAGGTTCCTCTCTACACAGTAAATGAACAATATTCTGGTTTCTTCACCCGGTGAGTAAGAGAGATGTTCTCTCACATCTTAAGTTTCTATTATTACATTTAAATTATTTACCTTTACCTTAAATGAACTTATACATGTCTTTAATCAAATATTCTGCTTATCTTTATTAGTCAAAATGTATACAAGATACTATTACAGAGTTCCATAGCTCTTTTAGGCAATGATAGTGAGAAAACTAGGAAACTGTCAGAGACAGAATATCTCAGAATGTCTTTCTTTTCCTTTTCCTTCAGAAGACTGTCTTCCTAGTGGCACTTAGTCAGGAAAGCAGTTTGTTTGCATCATACAAATGATAACGGGATTCCCTAAGAAGCTGATTTCAAGAAAAGAAAAAATTAAAAATTAAAAAATAACACACAACAAAATCTGAGAAATTTGTTATTAGTGACCCAAATGGTCAGGTGCCCTGGTAGCCTGAGTGGTTTGAGAAGTATCCTTGGGTCATATGACCTTAATATAAAAGCAATGACACAAATAAAGACAGTGCAGTAAACAGGAAGAAGGTAAAATCATCTTAACACAAACTGATCCCAGCACAGAAAAAATAGCAGCACAGAAAAACAATGGTATGGAACAAATAATCACTGCTATATATTGAGCATTACTACTTGCCAGACACAGTGATAAGCACATGTGTTGACTTAATTACAAACTAATTGTCTATTTCTGAAGGTAGATGTAAGGATAGGTTCATTACCTTCTAAATGAGTGGGTATCTGAGAGCACACATTCACAAGACAGGAATAAAATAAAAGCAAGCTTTAATACTACATCCCATCTGCCCTGGACCCAGTATGGAACAGAGGGGTGGATCAATAGAATCTATAAATGTGCATCACTCCAGGAAGTGGATGGCACACATTGATGCCAGAGAATGGAGTGGGCACTAAGCCAGAGGATTGCAGGATCCCAAGGAAGTAGGGCATTACCTTGCTGAGTCAGGTGAGACACAGCAACTCAGACCAGGTACATATTCTGTTGACTCACATTGCCCTAAATAGATGATTATAGGACAACGGATTTCAGCCCAGAGGGATTATGCCACCAGAGATGTTTGGCAATGTCTGGAGACATATTTGGTTGCCATAGGGTAAGAGGAGGGAGGTGAAGTTACTGGCATTTAGTGAATAGATGCCAGGGATGAAGCCAAATATTCTGTAATGCACAGAACATTCCCCTCAACAAAGAACTATCTGAGGCAGAATGTCAGCAGTGTAGTTCCCGCAGTAAAGCCTCATTTTTACAGGGCTGAGTGCAGTTCAGCCCTTAACTGAGGATAGTCAGTCACCAAGGGCTAAGGTGCTCAGTGGAAATTAATATTTACAAGAAAAAAACAACCCCATCAAAAAGTGGGCAAAGGATATGAACAGACACTTCTCAAAAAAAGACATTTATGTGGCCAACAAACACACACAAAAAAGCACAGCATCACTGCTCATTAGAGAAATGCAAATCAAAACCACAATGAGATACCATCTCACACCAGTTAGAATGACGATCATTAAAAAGTCAGGAAACAACAGATGTTGGATAGGATGTGGAGAAATAGAAACGCTTTCACACTACTGGTGGGAATGGAAATTAGTTCAACCATTGTGGAAGACAGTGTGGCAAGTTCTCAAAAATCTAGAATCAGAAATACCACTTGACCCAGTAATTTCATTACTGGGTATATACCCAAAGAGTTACACATCATTCTACTACAAAGACACATGTACATGTATGTTTATTGCAGCACTGTTCACAATAGCAAAGACTTGGAACCAACCCAAATGTCCATCAATGATAGACTGGATAAAGAAACTGTGGTGCATATACACCATGGAATACTGTACAGTCATAAAAAAGGATGAGTTCATATCCTTTGCAGGGACATGGATGAAGCTAGAAACCATCACTCTCAGCAAATACACAGGAACAGCAAACCAAACATCGCATGTTCTCACTCATAAGTGGGAGTTGAACAATGAGACCACCTGGACACAGGGAGGGGAATATCACACACTGGGGCCTGTTGGGAGGTGGGGGCCTAGGAGAGGGATAGCATTAGGAGAAATACCTAATGTAAATGATGGGTTGATGGGTACAGCAAACCACCATGGCACATATATACCTATGTAACAAACCTGCATGTTCTGCACATGTATCCCAGAACTTAAAGCACAATAAAAAAAAGTCTTTGTGTGTGTGTGTGTGTGTGTGTGTGTGTATATCCTTTATAATATATTGCAAAAAATAAACATTGGGTGACTGAAATGTTCTGTATCTTAATTGTGGTTTGGGTTAATAGTTACATAGAGTTGTCAAATACATTGACCAGTGTACTGAAAATACATATATGTTTTATTGCATGTAAATTATACCTCAATAAAGTTAATTTTTAAAACTAAGTGGGGAAGGTTTCAAGATGGCTTCCACTAAGAAGAGCCAAAATAGTGGGTAGAAAATCACACTTGGAATAGATCATCTCAAAGGAAACACTGGAATTCAATAGAAAGGAGACAGGAAATACCTAAAGCAAGGAAGGAGAAGAAAGTCAGGCAGCCTGTTTGGCCAGGAACAGCTGGAAGCCAAGAGAGACTCCCCAGTGTGGGGAAAGGGTAAGTAAGAGGCATTGAGTGGTTCATATTCCAACCATGGACTCCTGCAATCCTTGGCACTGGAGAGCTCCTCAGCCCTCATGATCCTTGAAACTAATATGGGGAGATGCCAAGAGATTGTGGAAGAGCACTGCTCCATGAAGGAAGCTCACACTGTGTCCCACATACTCCCTGAGACCTAAGCAGATTCAGCAAGGCACCGTTGTAGAGGCCCAACCCCAACAGACTGTGCACTGTCCAGGAGCCCAGTGTTAGCACTGGGGCTGAGGTGCAAGAGAAATCAGCTGACACGCCCCACTCCTCCCCAGCTTAGGCTTAGATGCAAGCAACCACGGGCTACCGCATCAGGGTCCCGGGCTCAGACTGAGGCATGAGCAAGGCACTGGCTACCATAGCAGGGGCCAAGACGTGAGTGTTACCAGGGCTGAAGCATGAGTAGCATGCTTGTTCCCTACTCACCGGCGTAGGCTGCCCACCACTGAAGGCATCAGCACCTTCCCCAGTGACAGAGCAGCAATGCAGCTGCTGCTGCTCCCCAACACAAGCAATCCAGTGGTAACCCGGGAATCACTCCACCAGTGCCCACCACAGCTGGTCCCTGCACTTACCATCAGCAGGCCTGAGGACAAGCCTACCCTACCTGGCTTCAACCCCCACCACGTTCCAGAGCATACAGTCTGGGGCCTGTGGGAGTGTCCCCAGGCCACTACCTTTAGTACCTGAACACTCCTCCCAAGGGTGGTCTGAGTTTGAACCTATAAATCCGCTGCTACCACCACAGCTGGCACCAACCTGCATGTACCACCTGCAGGCAGGCCTGGAGACTGGCTCACCCAGCCCACTGCAGCCATCGCCAACCAGCACTTACTTCTCAGAACCTAAAAGGTCATCCTACTACTGCCACTGTCATCACCCATGCCATACAAGCTTCCCAGCGGACCAAGAACTCACTCACCCACTGCTGCCACTGCTGGCATCTGAGTGAGCACCTAAAGGCCCCCAAATTGGCTCACCTGGACCTGCTAACACCAGTGCCAGCATACACTGCCATGGTGCCCAGTGACAGACAGGCCCACCACTCTCACCACTGTAGCTCAAAGGCTGACCTAGCTGACATCCCAGTTGCCAGCAAAACTTCATCACGGTCACCATTAATAACTGCACCATAAGCCACTGTGAAAATTACAAATATCACTGATGCTATTTACAGTTGAATAAATTGTGGAGAGACTACACTACTTCAGGTGCCCAGAATGAAGTCAAAGTGTCCAACAACTGCAGAATACACAGTATTCTTATCAGTACATGGAACATTCTCCAGGACAGACCATATATTAGGCCACAAAACAAGTTATATCAAGTTTGTAAAAATCAAAATTATATCAAGTGTCTTCTCAGACTACAGCAGAATAAAACTGGAAATCAATACCAACAGGAACTTTGGAAAAAAATGCTTCTGAATAATCATATTTCAATAAAGAAATTAGCATGGAAGTCAAAAAATCTCTTGAGAGAAACGGAAATGGAAACACAGCTTATTAAAAGCTATGGAACACAACAAAAGTAGTTTGTAGCAATAAATGCCTACATCATAAATGTGCAAAGATTTCTGATGTGGTTTGCTTATGTCCAAATCTCATGTTGAATTGTAATCCCCCGTATTGGAAATGGGGCCTGGTGGGAGGTGATTAGATCGTGGGGGCGGATTTCTCATGAATGATTTAGCACCATCCTCTTGATTCCATCCTTGTGATAATGAGTGCATTCTCACAAGATCTAGTTGTTTAAAAGTGTGTGGCTCCTCCCCACCGTCACTGGCCCCTGCCCTGGTCATGTGACATATCTGCTTCTCCTTTGCCTTCTGCTATGATTGTAAGTTTCCTGAGACCTCTACAGAAGTCAAACAGATACCAGCATTGTGCTTCCTGTACAGCCTGGTGAACCATAAGCCAATTAAACCTTTCTTCTTTAGGATAAACTCTTGAAAACATAAAATCTACAAAGATTGAATCAGGAATAAATAGAAAATCCAAACAGACCAATAATCAGCAGGAAGAGTGGAGCAGTAGTGAAAAGTCCCCCAACAAAGGAAAGCCCAGGACCACATGGATTCACTTCCGAATTTTACCAAGTACATAGGAGAACTAACACCAATCCTCCTTAAACAATTCCAAAAAAAATGAATAGGAAAGAATTCTTACTATCTAATTTATATAACCAGCGTTACCCTTATACCAAAACCAGAAGAGGACACAACAACAATAAAAGAGAACTACAGGCCAACATCTCTGATGAACATAGACAGAAAATCCTCCACAAAATACGAGCAAATCAAATCCAACAATGCATCAAAAAGATAATACCCCATGATCAAGTGGGATTTATACCAGAGATACAAAGATAGTTTATCATACACAAATCAATAAACATGATACATCATATCAACAGAACAAAGGATAAAAAACACATGATCTTCTCAATAAATGCAGAAAATCACTTAATAAAATTAACATCCCTTTAGATAAAAACTTTCAACAGACTAGGCATAGATGGAACATATCTCAAAATAATAGAGGTCATGTATGACAAACCCACAGCTAACATCACACTGAATGGGGAAAAGTAGAAAGCCTTTTCTACAAGAACTTGAACAAGTCAAGTATGTCAACTTCCACCACTCTTATTCAATATAGTACTGGAAGTTCTAGCCATTCCAATCAGGCCAGAGAAAGAAACAAAGGCATCTAAGTTGGGAAAAAAGGAAATTGAGTTGTCCCTCTTTGCAAATAACATGTATTCTACTTAGAAAACTCAAAAGACTCCACCAGAAAACACTTAGGAGCTGATAAACAAATTCAGTGAAGTTGCAGGATACAAAATCAACATACAAAAAATCAGTCACGTTTCTACATGCAAATAATGAAATAGCTAAAAAAAGAAATCAAGAAGAAAATCCCATTTATAATAACTATTAAAAATAAAATAGGAATAAATTTAACCAAAGAGGTAGAAGATCTCTACAAGGAAAATGACAAAACACTGATGAAAATAATTATAGATGACACAAACAAATGGAAACATATCCCATGCTCTTGGATCAGAATAATTAATATTGTTAAATGAGCATACTCCCCAGTGCAATACACAGATTAAATATAATTCCCATCAAACTATCAATGTCAGTTTTCACAGAAATTGAAAAATCAACTCTAAAAATGTGCATAAAACCAAAAAAGAGCCAGAGTACCTGTAGAGGACTACGTGCTCGCAAACAGGGTGTTCCCGATAAGTCCTGCTCTTGCAAACGAAGCAGGGCGTTCCCCATAAGTCCTGCTCCTGCAAACGAAGCAGGGCGTTCCCCATAAGTCCTGCTCCTGCAAACGAAGCAGGGCGTTCCCCATAAGTCCTGCTCTTGCAAAGTCAGGGAAAGGTCAGAAAGCAGGTCAGAAAGCAGGGCGTTCCCCATAAGTCCTGCTCTTGCAAAGTCAGGGAAAGGTCAGGGAAGTCAGGGAAAGGTCAGAAAAACAACAATGTGTCTTGTGACTTGGTAACATTCCACAAACGACTGTATAAAATAAGGCAGAGCGCGCCATTCGAGGCGGCTGCCATGTTGTCTTGTCTTGTGTTGTCTTGTGTGTTCATTCCTTTGTTTAGGAAACACGCGGACCCCAACATCCCATCAAACTATCAACATCAGTTTTCACAGAAATTGAAAAATCAACTCTAAAAATGTGCATAAAACCAAAAAAGAGCCAGAGTACCCAAAGCATTTCCAAGCAAAAAGAACAAAGCTGGAAGCATCACGCTACCTGACTTCAAATTATATTACGAGGCTGTAGTAACCAAGACAGTATGGTATTGGTATAAAAATAGACAGACCAATGGAACAGAATAGAGAACACAGAAATAAATTCACATATTTATAGCCAAGTGATTTCCAACAAAGATGCCAAGAACATACGCTGGGGAAAGGACATCCTATTCAATAAATAGTGCTAGAAAATTGAATATTCATATGCAGAAGAATGAAACTGGGTTCCTATTTCTCACTGTATATAAAAATCAACTCAAGATGGATTAAAGACTTAAACAAAAGACCTAAAACTATAAAACTACTAGAAGAAAACATAGAGAAAACAGTTCAGGACATTGGTCTAGGCAAATATTTTATGGCTGAGACCTCAAAAGAACAGACAACTGAAACAAAAATAGACAATTGGTCTTCTATTAAACTAGAAATCTTTTGCACAGCAAAGGAAACAAGAGTAAAGAGACAATCTGTTGAATTGGAGGAAAGATTTGCAAACTATTCATCTAACAAGGGGCTAATACCTAGAATTTATAAGGAACTCAACAAATGTTTTTTAAAAAATCCCATAAAAAGTGGGCAAAACACATGGATAGACAATTCTCAAAGAAAAAAATATAAGTGACAAACAGGCAAATGGAAAAAACAATGCTCATTACCACTAATTATCAGGGAAACGAAAATCAAAATGACAATGAGACATCACCTCACACCTGTTAGAATAACTATTATAAAAAGACAAAAATAACAGATGCCTGAAAGAATGTGGAGAAAAGGGAACTCTTACATACTATTGGTGCGAATGTAAATTAGTACAACTTTTATGGAAAACAGTATGGAGAGTTCTCAGAAAGCTAAAAATAGAACTATCATACAATCCAGCAATCCTACTATTGGGTATTTATCTAAAGGAAAAGAAATCAGTATATCAAAGGGATACCTGAACTCACACATTTATCACAGCACTATTAACAGTAGCAAAGATATGGAGTGTCCATCAGCACTAAGTGTCACATCAGATGAATGGAAAACGAAAATGTGGCATGTAAACACAAAGGAATAGTATTCAGCCATAAAAAATGAAATCACATCATTTGCAGCAACATGGATGGAACTGGCAGTCATTACATTAAGTGAAATAACACAGGCACAGAAAGACAAATAGCGCATGCTCCCACTCATCTGCAAGAACTAAGAAACTTAATCTCAAGGACATAGAGAATAGAATGGTAGATAATAGAGGCATTGGAGGATATGAGGGTGGGAGAGGGAAATGAAGAGAAGTTGGTGAATTGGTACTCACAGTAGATAGAAGGAATAAATTCTAACATTCAATAGTCAACTAGTATGACTATAGTTAGCAATAATATATTCTACATTTCAAAATAGTAGAAAAAAGGACTTGAAATGTTACCAACACATAGAAATGATGAATACTCAAGCTTACGGATCACCCAAATACTCTGACCTTCTCATTACACCACCTTCTATGTACGTAAAAAATACTCACATATACTGCATACATATGTAAAATATTATGTAGTAATAAAAGAAAGAAACAAGTAATAATTTCACACCTAAAACATAGTATTTGATATAAATTCAAATTGCCACATAATTCATTGTTTTCAGTGAACAGTCATTGATTGTCTTTATGCAGGGTACTTAGGATAGATATATCAGTAATCAGATAAAAACCTAACCCCTGGCCCTCTGAGAGATTACATTCTAATAATCAATCAGCCTTTTAAAAAATATTTTGGACCTACTTACTTCAATGGCCAATCTAGACAATGAAGCAAAAAGAGAAAATTAATTTAAAAGTGGCATGGAGGAGGATACCTCCAAAGGGAATTATTATAGGGACATTTACTAATAGAACACTCTAAAGCATCACATATTTCAATTAACCATCCTAACAAGTCTATAAAGTAGGTAACATTATTGTCCCCACTTAAAAGATAGGGAAATGTTATGCAACTAGCCCAAAGCTAAATATGGTAGATCATGTACTGAACCCAGGTCAGTCTGATCCCAGGCTATAGTGTGTTCCTTGGAGTGTGCAACTCTGTCTGGGGAAATGTGTAGGAGCAAGAAAACCACAGAAGAATTACGAGGATTTTTCAGCCACTGTAACAAAGCCCCAAGATTATATTTAACCACCGGATATTAAATTCCTGTGGAGTCACTCCATAAGACTCCAGCAAGAAATTAGAAAGTCTCTGAAGAAAATAGTATGTCTTAAACAAAGCTATTTCCAATTTCCTCTCAAGCACACAGAAATCACATGTTTATCAGACCCCTGTCTTCTAGGTAGTAGTGTGTGAATCAAGTAGAAGACTCCAAAGAGACGCAAGAAGATAATGGCACTTAAATTATCACGTGGAAGATCACATGCTTAACATCTGATTCAGATTATGACATAAGTGAGAAATAAATTGTGTTAAGCTGCTAAATTTGGGGATTGTACGTTACATTAGCTAGCTTCAATTATGCTGTCTGGCCCAGGCTCCATAAAGCATAGAAGAGAAAACTTGATAAATTACACTGCAACAACTTTGTATGTGAGGAAAATTTATGATTTATGATTAGTTGATTTACATGTTAATATTATTCCAGAAAACATTTGAAGTACAGAAGACACACAGTATATAACAAGATAAAATAAATTTTAAATTGAAGAGTAAAATGAAGCAAAGGTAAATTTAGAAAAGAAGATAGAGCCAGGAGTAGGGTACACAAAATATATTCATTGTCTCCACTGAAGATGGATCACATATTTGACTCTAAGTTTTCTAGGAACCTAAAGAGGAAATCACAGTGAAGTTTATTATTAACAGTACCCATAGGCAAACAGGCAAAAAAGCGAGTCAGCTACTCGGGAGAAGCCTGTTTATTCTAGTCTAAGACCAGAGAGAAATTTTTCCTATGAGTCCTCATAAAAATGACATTGTGAAGTGTATTGAACCACATTCTTGGGGAAAAAAAATCCTCACAGTAAACCCATAAATGAGTTTTATAAGTCTGTTATTTATAAAAATCCCTTAGCACAAGTAGGAAAGAAGATGGCCAAGCACAATTCAGGGACAATAACACAGTTTTCGAATGTTGTTCAATAAGGGATGTGAAGAGAACTGGTAATTAAACCTAACCCACTTTGTGTAATAGTTTTATAATTAGCTGACATGTTTAAAACAACCCTTTGGTGAATGCAGTAATAATTTACACAAAGGACATAGATGTTATTATCAAATAAATTCCATTTTTTTGAAATTATAAGTCCAAACTGAAAAGCCAAACACAGAAACCATTATAGCACAAATACCTTTTGATGGACTATATGTATTAGTTCGTTCTCACACTGCTATAAGAACATACCCATGACTGTGTAATTTATGAAGGAAAGAGGTTTAATTGACTCACAGTTCTGTAGGGCTGGGGAGGCCACAGGAAACTTACAATCACACAAAAAGAGAAGCAAACACATCCTTCTTCACATGGCAGCAGCAAGGAGAAGTGCAGAGTGAAGCAGGGTAAAACCCCTTATAAAACCATCAGATCTCTTGAGAATTCACTATCACGAGAACAGCATGGAGGTAAGAGCCCCAGTGATTCAGTTACCTCCCACTGGGTCCCTCTCACAACACGTGGGGATTATAGGAACTACAGTTCAAGATGAGATTTGCATGGGGACAAAACCATATCACTATTTTAACAATGTAGTTCCCAACAAACACATTGTTTAGAGGATCAGAGTGCCTCCAGTTGAATTTCTGTAGTCTCACCTGAATAACAGAAATATAGCAGCAGCTTACATACATTGATCACTAGTGTTGGACCTGGTTATAAATCATGATTTTCAGGGAGTTATTTGCACAATTGTTTATATTCATCATATAGAATACAAGATAGTTAGTTCTACTCTCAAATCTCTCCTATATTTATTTTGCTTCTACTCTGGAAAAAGTCTTTCTTTTTAGAACAATGCGTCAAAATTATTATAAAATATCTTTCGTCATTTAAATTATGTTTCCCTAAAAGGAATAAATAAAGCTATTTAATTATTTAGTATTCCAGTTATAAAACAAAGCAGGAGATACCATAGTAATTTTTTTTTTCTTTTTTTTGAGACAGAGTCTCACTCTGTCACTCAGGCTGGAGTGCAGTGGCATGATATCAGCTCACTGCAACCTCTGCTGCCAGAGTTCAAGCGATTCTCCTGCCTCAGCCTCACAGGTAGCTGGAATTACAGGAGCCTGCCACTGCGCCCAGCTAAATTTTTTTTATTTTTTATTTTTTTTGAGATGGAGTCTTGCTCTGTCACCCAGGCTGGAGTGCAGTGGTGCACAATCTCGGCTCATTCCAACCTCTGCCTCCCGGGTTCAAGCAATTCCCCTGCCTCAGCCTCCCCAGTAGCTGGGACTACAGGTGTGTGCCACCACGCCCAGCTAATTTTTTGTATTTTTTTGTGGTTGTTGTTTTTAGTAGAGATGGGGTTTCACCGTGTTGGCCAGGAAGATCCCGATCTCCTAACCTCGTGATCCACCAGCCTCAGCCTCCCAAAGTGCTGAGACTACAGGCGTGAGCCACCACATCCGGCCTGTATTTTTAGTAGAGATGGGGTTTCACCATTTTGGCCAGGCTGGTCTTGAACTCCTGACCTCATGATTCACCCACCTCGGTCTCCCAAAGTGCTGGAATTATAGGCGTGAGCCACCACACACAGTCCTACTATAGCAGTTTAGAAAAACCTGGTCAAAGCAGTAACAAGTGTCATGGCAAGTTAAGCTAAAATGGAGATGGAACATGAATATAATGAGACTTGGTGATTTTCAAATTGAGAAATATTAATTTCTATGTTTACCTTATAAATACGTATCTACCCATACTTGGTAATTCTCAATGACAAATGATTGTATCATGAGATGATTCAAGAAAAGTGAACAATTTTTAAACCTAAATTAAGGTAAGATAAGTAAGTTGGAATGAAAAACACGAAACACTTTTAAGGGAAAAAATGTTATCGAAAGGTAACGAGACGTTTTTCCACTTTGTTTTTTGTCTGTTGTTTGGTTTAGCTTCTCATATTCTAAATCATTTCACCTTCTCATACTCTCTTGATACAAACTAAGTCTTGTCAAATCTCCTTGGAATGGATTTGATATTTGGAAATATCCAGAAGTTATTTTGGAGCCGAGACTGTTGAATAAAGCCATCCTGTAGCATATGTATTTTGAAATACTTTGGGGGAAAATAACATTTTTAAAATGTATCTTATAATTGAACCTACTTCATTCTCTGACAATTTCTGTCTCCTTGGACTTTAATTTATGCAATTGTGCTAGGGGACAAGCAGAGGTGGATCATAGGGAGGCACTTTTTAGATAAAAATCACAAAGCATTAAAAACAAAACATTAGGTGTTGAAGTGAAGCGGGGGTGGTTACCTCCATGCTGTTCTCGTGATAGTGAGTTCTCATTCGATCTGATAGCTTTATAAGGGGTTTTATCCCCTTTCACTCTGCACTTCTCCTTGCTGCTGCCATGTGAAGGACGAACATAAGAAAGTAAAATAATATTTTAATCATTAATTGCCTGATACATTTCTATAAGACAGTTTCCTATAGTTTTTTGTTGCATACCTTTTGATCACCCCTTCATGTGACAATTTTGCAATATCATTTTCTATAGAGAGACAACAAAGATAATCCATTATTTCTCCTAGCAAGATAGATCAGACTTGGAGCAGGGGAAAGCAAGAAAGACCCCTGTGGGAATGGATTAAAATTTGAGGTGAGACTCGGGAAGGGGAACATCACACACCGGGGCCTATCATGGGGAGGGGGGAGGGGGGAGGGATTGCACTGGGAGTTATACCTGATGTAAATGACGAGTTGATGGGTGCTGACGAGTTGATGGGTGCAGCACACCAACATGGCACATGTATACATATGTAACAAACCTGCATGTTATGCACATGTACCCTAGAACTCAAAGTATAATAATAAAAAAATAAAAAAAAAATTGAGGTGTTGGTGAAAGGTGATTTCTTTTTTCTTTTCCTTTTTTATTTTTTTGAGACAGAGTCTCGCTCTGTTGCCAGGCTGGCATGCAGTGGCGCGATCTCGGCTCACTGCAACCTTTGCCTCCTGAGTTAAAGTGATTCTCCCGCCTCAGTCTCCCAAGTAGCTGGGACTACAGGCGCGTGCCACCACACCCATCTAATTTTTGTACTTTTAGTAGATACGGGGTTTCACCACGTTGGCCAGGATGGTCTCTATCTCTTGACCTCGTGATCCGCCCGCCTCAGCCTCCCAAAGTCCTGAGATAACAGGCATGAGCCACCGTGCTTGGCCAGATATGATTTCTAAAATGTGTATATGCATCTGCATTTTCATGTTTATGTACACATATATGTGTACATGCATAACTTCTAGGAAGCAAAGGCATCCTAGTAGTAGTGAACATACCTAACACCCAGACATTAATCTTTATTACCGTTTACCACTAACAGAAACCAGTGAGCATTCTTCATAGAGATTCTGGTTCCCAGGACTGAGATAAGGTAGGTATAAATAGGCCAGGAATATCTTATTATGAAATAAAATAAATATTAAAAGATAAAAAATGATAAGGACACATAGCAAACACAGGTGGAAGCTTGAAGGGGCTACCAAATCTGGAACAATGTAAGCATAAAATATTTAAGTAGAGTATTGAATTATAGACCATTTAAAAATTAATTAGTGAATACCAATAATAAATAAAGTAAATATATAGAGTAGGAAGAAGGTCTTTTTCATATAGTTGAATGTAAAAGGACACTTAGTAAATATGGAAGGGGTACTGGAGTTGGAAAATCATTATTTCACAACTATTATGGTAATAATCAGGAAAGAATAATCAGTGGAGCCTATATCCAAAGGAAATGTTTGAGAGGAGTAGGATATTAGCACGGTCGTAACATGTCTTCGCATGGGGTACTTATTCGTTGCAAGAGAGAAACAGTAATTGTACAGTGAAAAAGTCAAACAACACCTTGACTACATTGTGAACATTAACGTCACCAGTGAGGAACAGATGCACATACTGTGCCTCCACATGTGATGCCCTAAAATGACATGAATCACCTAGGCAGCATTTGCCCAAGAACACATAGTCTCAGTTTACTCCTAAGGAAATGCTGGACAAACACAAAATAAGGAATGTTTTGTGTTTTTCAAAATGCAGGATGGGCTGTATTACTCAGACATGTTAGTGTCATAAGAGACAAAGAAAGGCTATGGAAATTGTCTTAGTCTGTTTTCACACTGCTATGAAGAACTGCCCAAGACTGGGTCATTTATGAAGAAAAAAGATTTAATCAACTCACAGTTACACATGTCTGGGGAGGCCTCTGGAAATTTAGAATAATGGCATAAGGGGAAGCAGGCACATCTTACATGGTGGCCGGTGAGAGAGAGAAGAGCGGGTGAAGGAGGAACTGTCAAACACTTATAAAGCTATCACATCTCATGAGAATTCACCCACTATCATGAGAACAACATGAAGGAAATGGTCCTCATAATCCAATCACCTCCCTCCCTCAACATATGGGGATTACAGGTCCCTCCCTCACCACATGGGGATTGCAATTCAAGATGAGACTTGGGTGGGGACACAGAGTCAAATCATATCAAAAATGCTCCGGCTTATAGAAGACTAAGGCAATAAAGAGATATAATGCAGTATTTGCCTCTAGACATTATTAGTAGATCTGCTAACAAAACTGGAATATGCATAGATAAAAATATTGTACCAGTATAAATTCATCAGGTTGATACTGCACTGTAGTTATATAAGAGAATAGCCCTATTCTTAAGAAATACACACAGAAGTACTTAGGGGTCAAGTGGTATAATGTAAGTTAGGCTCAAACAACTCAGAAAAAAATATGTATAGAGAAAGAAAAAGTACAGATGTTAAAGAAAATAAAATAAGGTTTTTTAAATAGGCAAATCTAGCTAAAGAATATATAAATGTTTCTTGTACGAATTTTATTTATGCAACGTTATTTGTGCAAGTTTGAAATTATTTCCTAATATTTTAAAATAATTAAATTTTATTATGTTCAAATATCTATACATTTCCATTAAGTATAAGTTGATATTGATAAATTCATATATAAAAATAAGTATATTTTATTTATTTTTATACATATTCTAAATATATTAAATTATTTCCAAATCAGTATAGTGTGAATGTTTGTCTCCTCTAAATCTCATGTAGACATGTGGTTCTCAGTGTTGGAGGTGGGGCCGAATGGGAGGTGATTAGATGATGTGGACTGATCCCTCATGAATGGTTTAGCACTATCCCCTTGGAGATGTCAGTTCTTGTTCAGTTAGTTCACACAAGATCTGTTTTTTAAGAAAAGTCTGGCACCTCCCCTTTCTCTCATTTTTGTCATGTGATGGGCCTACTCTCCCTTTGCCTTCTGCCGTAATTATAAGCTCCCTGAGGCCCTTACAAGAAGCAGATGCCGGTGCCATGTTTCCTGTATAGCCTGCAGAACTGTAAGCCAATTAAGTATCTTTTCTTTATAAATTACCCAGTTTCAGGTATTTCTTTATAGCAGAGCAAAAACGACCTAATGCACAAATATTTTTAAATAAAATTTTTTTTGTTTAAATTTAGGGGGCATAAGTGCAGTTTTGATACATGGTTATATTGCATATGGTAAAGTCTGAGTTTTAGTGTAACCATCACCTGAATAGTGTACATTATACACATTAAGTAATTTTTCATCCTTTATCCACTTCTCACATGTATGCTTTTAAGTTTCCAATGTCTATTATTCCACAATCTATGTCCATGTGTATATATTATTTAACTCCCACTTATAAGTGAGAACATGTGACATTTGACTTTCTGTTTCTGAGTTATTTCACCTAAGATAATGGCCTCTAATTCCATTGATGTTGCTGCAAAAGATAAGATTTTATTCTTATAAAACAAATAAGTAGTATTCCTAGAGCATTCATTCATTCATATACATATATGATTCATATATATATATATGAAGATGATACAATTCATCTTGAATTGTAATCCTCATGTGTTGAGGGAGGGACCTGTAATCCCCATATGTTGAGGGAGGGAGGTGATTGGATTATGTCTATATATATATAGAGAGAGAGACACACACACACACACCACATTTTCATTATCCAGTCACCCACTGATGGACACTTAGATTGATTCCTTCATCTTTGCTATTGTGAATAGTGCTGCGATAAACATATGAGCACAGGTATCATTCTGAAATCATGATTTATTTTCCTTTGGTTAGATATCCAGTCATGGGATTGCTGGATCAAATGGCAGTTCTATTTTTAGTTCTTTGAGAAAGCTCCATAATGTTTTCCATAGAGGTTGTACTAATTTACATATCCACCAACAGTGCATAAGCACTCCTTTTCTCTGCATCCTTACTAACATCTGTTCTTGTTTGACTTTTTAAATAACAACCATTCTGACTGGTGTAAGTTGATATCCCATTGTGGTTTTAATTTGCATTTATGATTAGTAACGACAATTTGTTCATATGCTTGTTAGCTATTTGTGTGTCTTCTTTTGAAAAAAATGTCTATTTATGTCCTTTGCCCACGTTTGATGAGTTTTGGGAGTTTTTCTTGTTGAGTTGTTTGAGTTCTTTGCGAATTTTGGATATCAGGCTCCTAAGGGATGTATTGTTTGCAAATATTTCCTCCCAGTTTGCAAGTTGTCTGTTCACTCTATTGATTATCATTGCAGTGCTGAAGCTTTTTAGTTTAATTAAGTCCTATTTGTCTCATTTTAGATTTGTTTCTTGTGTTTTTGAGTTCTTAGTCATGAATTATTTGCCAAGGCCAATGTGCAGAAGAGTTTTTCTAAGATTTTCTTCTAGTGTTCATTGTTTGGGGTCTTTTAAGTCTTTAACCTATTTTTAGGTAATTTTTGTATATGATAAAAGATATGGGTCCAGTTTCATTCTTCCACATATAGATATCCAATTTTCCCAGCATCATTTATTGAATAGGGTGTGCTTTCCCCGGTGTATGTTTTTGTTGACTTTGTTGAAGATCAGTTGTCTGTAGTTATGTGGCTTCATTTTTGGGTTCTCTATTCTGTTCCCTTGATCTATCTATTTTTACTCAAGCACCATGCTGTTTTGTTTACCACAGGCTTGTAGTATAATTTGAAGTCAGAAAATGTGACACCTCCAATTTTGTTCTTTTTGCTTAGGATTGCTTTGGTTATTCAGGCTCTGCTTTGGTTCCTGTGAAATTTAGGATTGTGTTTTCTAATTCTGAGAAAAATTATATTGCTAGTTTGACAGGGATTGCATTGAATCTGTATATTGCTTTGGGCACTATGGTCATTTTAATAATATTAATTCTTCTGATCCATGACCATGGGATGTGTTCCCACTTGTTTGTGTGGACTACAATGTCTTTCTTCACTGTTTCATAGTTTTATTTGAAACTTTCTTAATTAAATATATTCCTATGTATTCTGTTCTTCTTAGAACTATTGTAAATGGGATTCAGTTCTTGATTTACTTCTTGGCTTCTTGACTTGATCATTATTGGTGTATATGAAACACTGCTGATTTTTATATGCTGATTTTGTATCATAAAACTTTACTGAATTCATTTATCAAATATAGGAATCTTTTTAGGGTTTTCTAGGTATAATATTATATCATCAGAAAATAGAGATAATTTGATTTCTTGTTTTCCAATTTGAATGCCTTTTATTTCTCTCTTGCTTGATTGCTCTGGCTAGGACTGCTAGTTCCATGTCAAATAAGAATGGTGAAAGGGGGCATTCTTGTCTCCTTCCAGACCTTAGAAGGAATGTTTTCAGCTATTCTTCATTCATTATGATGTCACCTGTGGGTTTGTCATATATGGTTTTTATTATTTTGAGATATGACCCTTCTATTCCTAATTTGTTAAAGGTTTTTATCCTGAAGAGATACTGAATTTTATCAGATGCTTTTTCTGCATTGAGATGATCATGTGGTTTTTATTTTTAATTATGTTTATGTGGTAAATCACATTTATTGATTTGCATATGTTGAACTATCTTTGGATTTCTGGAATAAATTCCACTTAATCATGCTGTATTTTTTTATGTTCTGTTGAATTCCATTTGCTAGTATGTTTTTGAGGATTGTTGCATCTATGATCATCAGGGATATTGGTTTGTGGTTTTCTTATTTTGTTGTGTCCTTGTTTAGCTTTAGTATCATGGTGATACTGGCTTCGTAGAATGAGTTAGGGAGAATTCTCTCTTCCTAAATTTTTAAGTAGAAATAACAACAAAGGGATAATCCAGGCATTTCTCACTCCCTTCTAGTAGTAGAAAAGCATCATAAATGTGGTAGGGTCTAGCATCACCCTGCAAAAGAGATTCAACTCCAGGCCAGCAAAGTAGCTGAGAGAGGGTAAGAATGAGGCAGCCAGCATGCAATCCATCCCATTGCAATCTCAAGCCCTGGCAGATGTAACTTTTCTGAGGAAAATATTTCCATAGGCAGATTTGATTAATGTTTGCAAAACCAATGACTTCAAGTCTCCTAGAAGACAATTTAGAAGTGTTAGAAGCACAAGTTCAGAGCTCTGGTGTTAGTCAAGGATCACAGGACCTGGTGGTCTGCCCTGCGCTTATACCACCCAGCCATGCTGTCTCTGGAACCTAAAGAACAGTCCAACTCTAATTCTCTCTGCAATCTGAGAGATCTGTTCAGCATAATACAGCAGAAGATGAAGCTTTAAGTCGTGAGGAGCCTACATACACTGTATTAGTGTGTTCTCATGCTGCTAATAAAGACATACCTGAGACTGGCTAATTTCTAAAGAAAAGATGTTTAATTGACTTATAGTTCAGCATGGCTGAGGAAGGCAAGGCTGAAGAGGAAACTTACAATCATGCTGGAAGGCAAAGAAGCAAGGCACCTTCTTCACAAGGCAGCAGGAAGAAGAAGTGCAAGCAGAGGAAATGTCAGATGCTTATAAAACCATCAGATCTCATGAGAACTCACTCACTATCAGAAGAATAGCATGGGGGAAACTACCCCCATGATTCCATTACCTCCCACCAGGTATCTCCCACAACATGTGGGGATTATGGGGATTATCATTCAAGATGACATTTGGGTGGGGACAGAGCGAAACCATATCTCAAACACACACGTGCGCACACACACACAAACACACACACAATTGAATCCATATATAATCATGTATAAACTGAACTCTTACCTGCCTTCCCTTAGGATATGAGCAACTTGTCTTCCAAGCAATTCGTTTAGACCACGGCATGCAATGATTAGGAGCAGAAACTTTGAAATCAGATAAAACTTGGTTTAACTTCCAGTTTTGCTACTTACTAGCTGTTCATGCTCAAAGCAAGTCATTTAGATTCATTAGTCTCAATTGCTTCTTCTATAAAATAGTAATGATAACAATAGTAATAGTTCCTTCACAGGATTATTATGAAGATTAAATTAGATCTTATATGTAAAGTCTATGGTAAGAACTGGATGTTAGTTTTTATTAATGAATTTTAAAAGTTTAAGTAGAATTAAGGACACAGTGAGCCACTGAAAAAAAAATGTATTTTGCACCAGGGACCACTTTTTTGAAGAAACACTGAACCACTTTGTATTATTATGAGGATTAAATGAGATATTATATGTAAAGTCTATAGTAATAACTGGGTGTTAGTTTTTTTAAAAATTTAAGTAGAATTAAGAACACAGTGAGCCACTGAAAAACATATGTGTTTTGCACCAGGGACCACTTTGTTGAAGAAACACTGAACCACTTTGTATTGAATACATTATTTATCCATCTATTCATAAAACATAAATTTATTGAGTACTTACTATATGAGAGGATAAAATGATGAAACACTGTCCTTTTTTTTAAAAAAAAGAAGCATATGGTAAGGAGATAGAGACATATATAACTAATTACAATGCATGATATTACTAACATAAGAGTATTATAAATTAAATTCTAGGTGACCTTAAAGGAAAGATAAATTGATTCCTTTTAAGGGTTTTAGGAAGGCTTCTTAAAGAAAGTGACACAGATGTAGAATTTTGAAGACAACAATAGGAAAAAGAGGAAAGAAGTGAGGACATTTTACAAAGAAGAAACAATATAAAGAGTTAAACATATATTATAGTTTTTTGATCAGTAAGTAAGGATTATTTGCAAAACTTTCTCTTTCAGAGAGTCATCACTAAATCATTCAGAAGACTGACAGAATATTTCACAACCCTAATTTCTTCAGAAGAATCTCATTTTCTCCTTTTCCTGAAGCCAGGTTCCCCCTCGACTCTTTCCCCAACAAACATAAAATTTCAAATAGATGTTAACACAGAGCCCTGATTCTAATGCTACAGTAGCGAGAAGTTGTAAAAATTTAAAAAGAAACTTGTTAACTTGAGTTTTGCAATGTAGGATGGAAACATATAATTTATTCACTAAACAATTTACTTTTTAAAAAACTTCAACCTAGTCCTTAAAAATCTAATATAGCAGCTGTTGAGGAAAATGACAAATATTGTACTTTAATTTTTGGATATACTGTTCTATATAATATTGAGAAAATGACAAATATTGTACTTTAGTTTTGGGATATACTGTTTTATATAATGGAATTTCAGTCTCTAAAGCCTCAAGTGGATCTAGAAAGTACATTGCTCATTCTTTGATATACATGCTACTCACTACTTAAAATAATTGGATTTTACTTTTAAGATATAATACTGAAGTAATCCTCACGTCTCTGAAGACATTTTCTATTTTGTACCCATCAATTCATGAAATATCTCATTTCTCTTTAAATGCACTTTATAGTGAAAGAGTATCATACTGAATCCAAAGTTGCTCTAGAATTATTCACATTTTTCTTGCCAGCTATTATGACATGAATATAGATTGTTAGGCTGCTTGTATAAGAAAAAATAAATAAATCATACCTGTTCCAGGTTTATACTCCTGTATAACAAATTACCCAAAACTTAGTGACTCAAGGAAACAATTTACTGTTTTCTCTTACAATTCTGGGGGCTAATGGGCACAGCTGGGCAGTCCTTGTTTAACATGCTTCATAAAGTTGCAGGCAAATATAACTGTGGCTAAAGTCACCTGAAGGCACCTTTACAAATACATCTGATGCCTGGGCTGGGATGGCAACAATAGCTGGGTGCTGGTAAGTCTGTCCCTTTCCCTGTCTCCCTCTCCCTACTTCCCCTCTCCTTCTCCTTGTACTTTTTCTGTCTTCTTCCCTCTCCCCATCTGCACATACCCTACCCCCGACCCCTACCCCCAGTAATGTGGCTTATCCATATAGCTAGTTTGGTTTTCCTCTTAGTCCTGAAAGTATCTGGATAGTTAGACTTCTCACATGGTATTTGACTTCTCCCAAGAAAACATTCCAAGTTGCTAAAGAGAAGCTGCAAGGCTTTTGATGAGCCAGCCTCAGAATGTCACTCTGTTGCATTCTATTGGTCAATTCAGTCACTAAGGTCAAGAAAAGGGATGTTAGACCCCACCACTCAACAGAAAGAGTTTCCAAAAAATTGTGGCCATCTTTAATTTCCCACGATGCCTATACAAAAATAGAATATTGCCAGATTTATTTAAACTTTTTCTTCCTTGTTTAGTGAATTTAAAAGAAATCAAGATTAGCATAAAACTCCTAAACTCAGACTACATTCATTAGTTAACTAATTTATTAATTGCTTTCTACTTAGTAATTAAGAAAAAACATACAGCAACTAGTATAAAATTTTATTTTGTGCTGAGTTTGGCTTATTGACAAAAATGTTCTTTAGAAAATATTTTGAAATAACTATCAAGAGTGTGATCTACAGGTGGTATCTAGCCACTAATACAAAAGTCAGTAATCTGCCAAGAATAAGTGATCTCAGCCACTTTGAATCCCACTTCATTTTACCTCCTAACTCATCAGGAACATCGAAAAGCTGCAAAGTGCATTTCTGAGTGTCTAGCACTCTCCAGAATACACCAGCTGCTACACCACCTTCAAACAGAACCACCATACCTCCCATACTCTCAATGTTTTGGCATGTTTGGCGCATCCGTCTTCATTATAGCGGAAGAACTATCACAGAAACATGACTCCAGAGAAAAATATATTTGAAGCAAAGATAATATTTTACATGATACAGCTAAATTCTCATCTACAGATTGGTAATGAGAAACTGTGTTTTACTCATGGCATCTAGAAGAAAGGCTAATTTCCTTAAATAGAGCAGCTGTGCTACTTCTAGTTCTCTGTTTGTTGCTCCATAAAAAAACTACCCCAAACTTTATGACTTGAAAAAACAACCATTTTATTATACCACACAAATCTCTAGAACAACATTTTGGGCAGGAGTCAACTGGACAACTCTGCTCTACACAGTGGTGACTGTAGTCACTCAGCAATATTCAGCGGAGGGTGGGGCTAGGCTGAAGGGTCCAAGATAGCTTCGCTCACATGCCTGGCACTTGAGTGTAACCACCCTCCTCCCCCATATTTACATAGGTGTAAACGTATTTTTTTTTTTTATTTTTAACTTACCACAAAGTCCATGAGTAGGCAGACAATTCTGAAACCATATTCTGGAATCTCTGGCCTGCAGGTCCCTAAAGATACCCCGTGGAGGCTCAATTAATGTGAATTAGAAGCAACAATGAACCAAATCCACAGATAACATTACTTTACACTAGATTGAAAAGTATAATCCAGAAATATTAAGTGTGAAAAACTCTCTCAATTATAGTTAAATCAGAATCCTTTAATACACAAAGGCAGTGAATGGAATGTTAAAAAAAAAATGAATGTCACATAACTTCTATAAATTAGGTGGTAGGGGACACCAGTTATGATGCATTTCTTGAACCCCTACTCAAAAATAAGCTACTTGTTGAAACAAAATATTAATTTAAGCGTTTTTTTTTTTTTTTTTTTGTTTTTTTTTTTTTTTGTGGGGGGGGGGAATGGTTTTTATGTTCCAAAAAAAAAAAAAAAAAAAAAAAAATAGACAAAACAAAGCATATATGTTATGCCCTTTTCAAAGCAAACCTTAGGTCCTATTTGAATTGTTTCCTAATGCTCTATAAATGAGACACGTGAGGAAATACACATTCCGCCACAGATGAATAACATAACACTTAGGTTACTAGGGTCTTTCACAATCTAACCTAACACCACTTTCCCACGTTCATTTATCACTGGTTTCTTCTCAAGACCACCAGAAGCACACCTGTAATTGACAAATGGTGTTTATTATTCATTGCAGTAAGAGAGACCATATACTGTGAGAAACTATGACGTTTAAGAGTTCTCTGTAAAATATTAGAAAATGCTTGTTGGATTTGGGATTTTTTTCCCCTAATATTGGCTATCTTCCTAAATCTTAGGAGGAAGGAAAGCTAGATCCAGGCTAAGACTGTAACTGGTAAAGAAGCAGAAGTCATAATATTAAACCAGATAGCGTGATGTTCGGTCATTTTTGTGGCTTGGACAATGTTTTATCTGTGTTCAGATATGATTACACGGTGATCATATTTTCTTGATGAACACTGTCAGAGTGGTCTTGTTGGATGCTTTTGCTTGCTGAAATTGTGTACGTTCATTAGGCAGACACCAGTTCCCAGTCCAGGCTAGCTCCAGGTATCAGAGGCCGGTTTTCTCTTCTACTCCTCACACATGCTGTGTTCATACCAGACTTGAGTTTTCCTTGCCCTTTATTCTTCCTTCTGTTCTATTTGATTCCCTTTATCTTTAGTGATCATTACCTTAGTACCTCAGTTTTCTTTCTGAAGTCCTTTGTGCTGCATGTTGTTTGGTTACTTGTGTTTATGCCTTGTTTCTTCAGCCAGGATCATTAGCACATATCTCTCAGCACTGGCAAAAGTCCTTGAAATCATTGATACCTAGCATATACTTTATTTAAAATATAAAGAAAAAAGAAAAAAAAAAGGAATGGCTTTATTGTCCTGTTCAATAGACTAGAGTACACGGAGTGAAACTGTTTCACTTGATTCAATAAAATCGTTTCCAGGCCAGGCGCGGTGGCTCACGCCTGTAATCCCAGCACTCTGGGAGGCCGAGGCGGGCGGATCACGAGGTCAGAAGATCCAGACCATCCTGGCTAACACGGTGAAACCCTGTCTCTCCTAAAAATACAAAAAAATTAGCCCGGCGCGGTGGCGGGCGCCTGCAGTCCCAGCTACTTGGGAGGCTAAGGCAGGAGAATAGTGTGAACCCGGGAGGCGGAGCTTGCAGTGAGCCAAGATCGCGCCACTGCACTCCTGCCTGGGCGACAGAGCGAGACTCCGTCTCAAAAAAAAAAAAAAAAAAGTTTCCGGTAAGAGGCCCCCAGGAATCCTAGACCTAACCCTGGCGCGAAACTACATTTCCCACAATCCTTCGGGGGCTGATAAGGCGCCGCACTGTTCTGAACTACAATTCCCACAATCCATTGAGATCTCCGCTTTGTTGCGTTTCCTCAAGGCTCCCCTCCATTTCCCATCTTTCCTTTCGGTCCTTGAGCACGGGGGAGCAAGGTCGTGAAAACAAGGTCTTGGTGAGGTGCAGCCATTTCATCCATCCTCGGTCTGCGCCTTTCGCAGAGCTTCCAGCAGCGCTATGTTGGGCCACGGCATCCGGAGGTTCACAACCTCTGTGGTCCGTAGGAGCCACTATGAGGAGGGCCCTGGGAAGGTTAGTGTATAAAGGGGCTCGACTTCGTTGGGGGAGGGGGCGCTTGGCTGTGACTCGCGTACCTGAAAGGCCGCCTCCGGGCTGTGGCGAGGGAGACGCAGAGTAGCGTTTCACTTACCCCAGGGGCCAGTGAGGAATCTGGGCATCCTAGCGCGTAGCAGCTAAAGGAATGGGTAGGTAGATCCGGAAGCTCTGCCTCTATCAACCGCCTGACGCCCCCTCCCCCGCCCTGCGGAAAGCCCTGGGATGGCTCCTGGAGGCCACGGCTGCAGGTGTATGGCTTAAAGCCGAGCTGGAGGTCGTCGGACCCGAAATGAAGGTCATTGGAAAATCATGAGGAAATCAGGGCCTCTGGGTTATGGAAGAGGCTTTGTAAATCAGCTGGCTAAGTTAAAAGTACTAACCCTTCAACTTCGTTAAGGCTGTGTTTGGCCTCAGGTGTAAATAACTTAAACCACTTAGCAGTCACAACCTCGGAGGGTCACACGAGGCCTAGTCGTCAAGGGTAGAGAAGGTGCTTCGTATTGAGAAAATAAATAAATAAATTGGGCCGGGTGCGGTGGCTCACGCCTGTAATCGGGAGGCTGAGGCCGACGGATCACCTGAGGTCAGGAGTTCGAGACCAGCCTGGCCAACATGGCGAAACCCTGTCTCTACTAAAAAGTACAAAACAATTATGTGGTAGTGTGTGCCTGTAATCCCTGCTACAGGGGAGGCTGAGGCAGGAGAATCGCTTGAACCCGGGAGGTGGAGGTTGCAGTGAGCCGAGATCGCGCCACTGCACGCCAGCCTGTATGACACAGCGGGACTCAGTCTCAAAAAAAAAAAAAAAAAAAAAAAAACAACTTTGTATTGCACTTAAGATTGCTATGTATCTTCTTCTAATGTGACTACTTAAGACAGCAGTTTTTTCGATTTTCTAAAATAAGAAACTTCTCACTATTTGACGTTTGAGTCCTTAAGACCATTGCCTAGTGCTAAGTAAAGCCGGATTGTTTCTTACCTTCTAGTGTTGTGTGATGAAGGTCATGGGATTTGAAAGATAAATGTTTAAAAAGATGTTATGATTTATGGCATATGTACCATGATGTAAAATAAATATAACTAGCATTTCCTGTATACTTGTGTTTTGATTATTAAGCAGATTATTTGAGGTTCTATTTCGATTACTTTTTCTCTTTTTTTCCAACAGAATTTGCCATTTTCAGTGAAAAACAAGTGGGCGTTACTAGTTAAGATGAGTTTGTACTTTGGATCTGCATTTGCTACACCCTTCCTTATAGTAAGACACCAACTGCTTAAACAATAAGGATGTTTCAGTTCGTCCATTTACCAGGTAGTTCATGGATTTCTAATCTTGTTAAAGCAGGCCTTTTTATTAAGTAGCCTCTTCCCCCTCACCCAGAACACACACACAAATACATTGTTAAGTAGGGCTGATTCCTGAGATTATATGTAGGTGTGGCATTGGTGGAGACTAGTTGTAAACCTGTATAAAAATATTTGAATAATGGCCAGTGTTTATTGAACACTACTGCTTATCAGGTACACTTTACATCGATATCTCATGTTCTCTAGCAAGCTTGTGAGGCGGATGATAGTAACCCCATCTGAGACACAAAGATGTTAAGTTATTCAAGATCTCATAACTGGTATAATGGTGGACCAGGACTCTTGCCCAGGCAGTTTCTTGTTCCAGAGCTCACACTTTTAAACTAGGTAATACTCTGACAAACTGATTAATGTTATTCTATCTTAAACACTGTTACTAGAACAGTGGCTGAGAATATGTCTTTTAAAACACTATAAACGTTTCCATTTCTTTCAGAAAGTGGTCACTGTGCTCCCAGTTTTTTTTAAATTGGCTTGCAATACTTGTTTAAGTTGTGAAAAAATCCCTGAAGATGAAGAAAACCCTTCTAGTGTTCCTTGATATATAAGTCCCAGATAATTATGCAGTTGTAAATCTATGCCTCACCAACTCAACCATGTTGGGAAACTCAAACTTCTGAATATACTTTCCTCATTAAGGCAGTGGTTCTTAAATGAGAATGATTTTACAACACAGTGGGGCATTTGGCAATGTGAGACATTTTTGATCATTCCAAGTTGGGGGCAAAATACCAGTGGTGCTGAGGTTGAGAAGCCTTGTGTCAAGGGAATATGTTAATATATGCTCAAAGGAGTCCTTCATATTGGAAGGTTAGCAGATTTCCTGTGAGTGGTTAAAATATTTATTTACCTTAATTGTCGTCAGAGTTTCTCAGAGTAATACTATAGAACACTGGAATGATCGGAAAGACTGTCATAGTTTAGAGGGGGAATAACTTATCCAAGCTACTAATGCGGAAAGGTTTCAGTGCATGTGATGAAGCAAATCAGTATGAATGAAGTCATGATACTGTAAACGCTTTCTGATGTACTACTGAAACTGATAGAAAATATTTTCATGAAACTACATGATTTCTGTTAAATGAATGAGATTTTAAAAATGCCATTAATTTTTGTTTTTATTTTGCAGATATGAAGAGTATTTTAAGAGATACAGCCTCTGGAAATGGATTAAACTAACTCATGGCATGCTAGATATGTTTGTCAATAAACTTATGACATGAATGCTTAATGCCTCTTTTTTGAAATAGGGAATGTAATACTTGGCCATTTGCCTACTTTATTAATTTGGGTAACATTCCAGTATTACTCTTAGATTTAGCTTATTTAATGGTGTTAAACTGAGGTTATATTATTAAATTTTTGATTCCCAGGTCAGGATTTTGTTGGTAATTTATGCAATAAAAGGGAAATACAAATCAATCTTGTTTATTTCTTTGATTTTTTTTTTTTTTTGTCATTAACTTGAAGGAAAAAATACTTTTGCTCTTGCCCTATACTTTGATATAGTTAATTATTTTTCCCATGATTGATTAATCATCAGGAAAACTATTAGGTTATTCCAGTTGAAGTTCTGGATAATCAGATATTTAGGAGCTTCATTCTTTTTTTTTATTTTTTGTGTTTCTCTAGGTCTGTAACCTAAAACAGAAGTGTTTGCCTCAGTAAGTGTTCTGGTGACCAGTACTAGTCTTAATTAGAATGAATAAAAGAATATTTGAAATGGAATATAATACTATGTAATTTGTAGTATAGTAAGTACTCCCAATTTATTCCGGTGCTTTCACTATCATATAGCCTAGTAGAAATGGGATAAAAGGTAGTTCTGATTAGTAATTATATATGTGAATCGAATTTATAAGTAGTGAAATGCTGCTTGCCATTTAAAATGTAATGAAGTCATTACATTTTAGGACTTTGTATAAGATGTAGGACAGTAACTAACTACTGAGTATTTTCATCTGCTCACTGTTGGAATACCACTGATGTTAAAATGCTGCAATAAAATAGACTCCAGACTGGTAGTCTGTTTGGCCTCCAGACTTTGGTGAAAGGGTGATGCTCTGTTTTTAAACCAACATTTAAAAACCTATTTCCATAAAAGTATATTTCTGGATTTTTAAAAAATTGCTCTGAGTGGTTCTATATCCCTTCATCAAAAAAAATAGCTGTGTAGGCCACTCCCCACTATATCATTAGATTTCTTATATGGCCCTTGGGTACAACTACTGATTTGCTAAAAACTTCCATTTTGATTTTTTTGTTTCTCACCTTTTTTTGTTCTTCAACAGTCACCTGATAACTACTTAATTATGGTGCAGCCTTAATTTATATGACTTTGCTCATATGTCTCTTGTACTTGTGTGTCATTGTTATTTGATGATTCAGTGGTAGATCAGGTATCCTGTATTGAGAGAGTTCCTTGTATGGAACATAAAGGTTTTTCATCTTTGGAAAAAGTTGAAGCGGCCAGGCAAGGTGGCTGATACCTGTAATCCCAGCACTTTGGGAGGCCAAGGCAGGTGGATCACGAGGTCAAGAGATTGAGACCATCCTGGCCAACATGGTGAAACCCTTTCTCGACTAAAAATAGAAGAAAACTAGCTGGGCATGGTGGCGCATGCCTGTAGTCCCAGCTACTCTGAGAGGCTGAGGCAGGAGAATCACTTGAACCTGGGAGGTGGAGGTTGCAGTGAGGTGCGAACGCGCCACTGCATTCCAGCCTGGGTGACAGAGCGAGACTCTGTCTCAAACAAAAGGAGAAGCAAGAGTAAGTTTAAGGTTTGTTAGATGATTTTTTGGTTTTCTTGGAAATTACGATAAGTCTTACCTCATTGGATTGTTTTTGAGATCTAGTAAGTTATATAAAAACTTGTCTCACAAGTCCTAAATTTGAATTTTTTGGAGAGGATGTTAAAATAGATTAGGAATCAATAGTTATGGGTAGCTAAGTCTAGCTAGAAAAGTATTTGAGGGATATATGTGAGAGAAAAAACCTCTACCTGTCTTGTAATAGTACAGATGGTGCCACCCCAAAAAAAGGCTTCAGTAGGCTGGCTGTAAGTGCATAAGTTACAGAGAGTGTATAACTGCTTAGTTTCTGTATTAGGATTCTCTAGACAAACAGATCAAGAGGATGCACATAGAAAAAAACTGTCTCATCCGATTCTGGAGGCTTGGTGGTTTGGAAATACGGGTATGCCAGCGGGCTGGAGACCCAGCAAAGGCAGTTGCTGGCGGAATTCCTCCTTGGGGGAGGTCAGTCTTGGTTCATTAAGATGTTCAACTAATTCAAGAAGCTTAGCCACATTATAAAGAGGGTCAGCTTTACTCCAAGTCCACTGACTTAAATGGTAAACTCATAATAATTCAAGAAACACTTTCAGAGAAATATCTAGAGGATTGTTGATGCAAATATTTGAGCACTGTGTCCTTGTCAAGTTGACACAAAGTTAACCATAACAGCAGTTTAATTTTCTGTTTCCCTAAACTGGTTTTTAAAATTCAAGCCAATATTTAAAACCTGGAGGTCTCCAAAAAAGTCCAGATTCTCGGAAAAAAAAAAAAAAAATTACACTGGATGAACCCACAAATGCCCACGTGAAACTAATCAGGACCAAGTAAAAAGTTTGTACCTTTTGCAGATGTTTCCCTAACTCGCTAGAATACCAGAATAGGAATTTTGGTCAGAATCCAGGATTTGTTTTAAAGACAAGTCACTATCATTGTTTCAATGATTAAGCCATGGCCACAATGAAGGACGTAATTCAAAATGTAGGTTTTGCTGCAGAGACCATAGAGGTTAAGTATGTGGGCTCAGAATTAAGACTTGGCTGGATCCAAAGCCAGGGTTGATACATTCCTCATCTTCAACGATCTGTACCTCACTTTAAGTTGATACCTAATTTACTGTAGTTGTGAAGATTAAAAATGAAAATAGAGGTAGGGCACAGTGGCTCACACCTGTAGTCCCAGCACTTTGGGAGGTCGAGGTGGGTGAATCACGAGGTCAAAAGTTAGAGATCAGCCTGGCCAATGTGGTGAAACCCCATCTCTACTAAAAATACAAAAAATTAGTTGGGCGTAGTGGTGGGCGCCTGTAACTCCAGCTACTCAGGAGGCCGAGACAGGGGAATTGCTTGAACCCGGGAGGTGGAGGTTGTAGTGACCCGAGATCGCACCACTGCACTCCAACCTGGCCGACAGAGCAAGACTGTCTCAAAATTAAGAAAATAAAATAAAATATACCTAAATTGAGGCAAATTTCCTTAAGTTTCTAGTGTAGAGTGCTTAATTGGAACAAGCGAGAAGGGGCAAGTATAATGGGCATTGTGTAAGTCGTTAAATTTGATCCCAGAGCAATTCTGCAATAGTTAATAGATTGGTCTGTGCTGCAGACACTGTGTCTTCAAAAGTGGTGCCAGAATAATAGTGCTAAAATGCAAGTCATCATTTTACTCACTGTAAAACACCTGACCATGACAATGGTCACTTCCCTATAGTTTCAGCCTCATCCCAGCCATATCACACAGTTTTATGTACCACCTCCATGTTTTAATTTAGCTCAGGTGCCACCTTTTCTATAAAGTCTCCCCTTTTTATTTTATTTTTTTAAGAGATAGGGTCTCGATTTGGCACCCAGGCTGGAGTACAGTGGCACAATCATAACTGGCTGCCACCCTCCAGGGGATCCTCCTGCCTCAGCATCTGGAGTAGTTGGGACTACAGGGGCTTGTCACTGTCCCTGGTTAATATTATTTTATTTTATTTTTTGAAGAGACTGAGTCTCACTGTATTGCCCAGACTGTTCTCATACTCCCGGCTGCAATCCCTCGTTCTCTGCAATGGGATTATAGGCATGTGCCACCAAACCCAGTCCCTTGCTGATTTCTCTTCATTGTCCATAACACACTCCACATAAATCTCTAACACCCTGTACACAGGCTTATAATTCAGCAGGTACTGTAATTACTGATTTCCTTATCTACCTTTCATACCAGCCTGTGATCTTTCTGAGCCCAGAGAGGCTTCTTTATTCATGTATCCTGCATCTATAATTTAGTTGGTGATCCATGAGCACTCTCTATTCTGTTAATCCTCTCAATAATCTGAAGCCAAGAATAAAAATTACCTAAAAACAAATTCTAGGCCTTTTATGCACCAAAATGTATGTTTCAATACTTTACGAATAAAAATGAATTTTTCCTGGATAGTTGGAAATTGCTTCTCCCACCAAACATAAATGTATTGAAATAATCCAGTTGAAAAAAAAAAAAATGAGTTTAAATTTGCACCAAAATGTAACTCAACTATGTTACTACTGATATCCATCTGATATCTTTTTTTCTTTGCAGACAAACCCTTAATGAAGGAAAGTGTGTTTTTATATATTCCAGAATAGCCCTTTATCTTGTTTCAAGCCAGCATTTTAAGAAGCACTGGCTTAAAGAATTGAGCTTTTTTTTTTTTTTTTAATCTTGCGTAACAAAAGATGGAGCTCAGAAATTTTAGTTCCCTCCAAGTTTCTCAGCCTGTTTTTCCTAAACCATTTCTTCCATTCTCATAAGATGGCTGCTACAGTTCCAGGCATCCTATACAGACTTGACAATACCCAGCAAGAAAAATTACTGTCTTTGTTATTTTTCAAAGTGAAGAAAGCTTTCCTTCGGACTATCCCTCATTAGTCACTGTCCAGAAAAGTGATAAATTCACCTCTGAATATAACACAGGCAAGGGAATAGCATGACAATGATTAAATTTGACCCATTAGCATTTTCTCACAAGTCTTATGTGGGCAGAGTGGATACTGAAGCAAGTCAGAATTCTACCAGAAAGGGAAGAGAAAGTGGCTATTGGGTATGCAAAAGACACTGCCTGCTGCAATTATCCTATATACTATACTAAAAAGATGGACCAGAATGTCATAAAATGTAATAAGCCTTCATTTTAGTGTTTCCAATAAATAAAGACCACAGCGTAGGTCTTTAGAGCAAGCTATATAGAATAGAGGAGAAATACTGTTTAGGCTTTTTCTTTCTGTCTCCTTTCAATATAAAATATAAATAATGTGAGCTTTTATATGATTTATACTCTGCCCACATCAAAACCTTTTTAAAAATTTCATCTATTATCAAATGGTGTTTTGTTATCATAGCTATTGTAACTTTATAACCCAGAGGGAAGATAGCCACTTTCTATATATCTTAATACAGTGAAGATTTTTTAGTGAGTATGTAATTCAAATAATATATAGTTGATTTGTGTGGTACCCACATTTCCTTCCTTAACCTGGTATAGTAGTCATTAAGGCTTTTCATAAATATGGCAGCTCTATTTCTGTACACATAGGATAAAACTCTAACCCCTTTGCTTTGACAATAAAAAACTGAGAAGTGATATGCATTACTTCAACATGAAAGCTCTAAAAGGCAATATACCCTTCACCAACTTCCCTTCTTCCTGCTACAGGGATATAGCCTCCATCAGCCTGGGTTCCTGAAAGACTCTAAGCGTAGCCTCTTGTCAGATGTATAGAGTGAGCAAGAAATTTTCATTGTTTTAAGCATTTGGGGTTTGGGGATCGTTTGTTACTGCAGTAAAAGTTGTCCTACCTTCAAAATACTTAAGCACTTCATATGTCCTTGAAAAGTATCACTTCTCTACTTCTCTGATTCTTCAGTCAAAGAACTATGTTGATGATCTTTTAAGGATTCTTCCCAATTTAAGTGAATTGTATCTACAATTGCAAATGTGGGTACCACACAAAAGCCTGACTCAGAGGTGGTAAGATCTCTTTTCAGCACTCTTCACGCGTGGACAGGGCCAGAATGATGGAAATGAATCACCTTGGGCTTTCAAAGTGGTTTTCAGATGCAGTTTTGAGCAACTACCTACTAGCCATTTCCACCTTCTCTCTCATTTTCATGGACTCTACTTACCCATTGTACACTTTTGTAAAAATTGGAAAATGAGTCTCTTCTTCCAGAGGGGCACAGCATCATGCCAGAGCATTCATGCTTTCCTATGCAGTACCTCTGTATCATTGTAAAACAGTACAGCTGTATGTTACATTCCTGTACAGTCATCTCAACTTCAAATTTTTCGGATTATTCCTACTAAAATTCACTCCTCCTCCCCCTAAATTTTCCCAGCTCCAACAAAAGGTGGATAGCATAATTATTATGGGTTGAATAGGTGTCTGTATTTTTTAGAATAAGCTTTGTGTGTTTTCTTTGCTGGATTCCAAAACATAGTACTATGCTTGGTAAATATTAAGCTTTCAACAAATATATTTAGATAGATGAAGGTATGGAAGAATACTAATCAGATTTAATAGCATCTTCGAGTTCAATAGCATTAGAAACCAATCTAGGAAGTTCTGTACTTGATGCGTCCCTCTCTAAGGGGTACCAGGAAGTGATTGTTAAGTACCCATATATTGATACATTTATCAGGGTTACATCTTAACCCTAATTTTCTTAGTATTATCAAAAAAATTCCCATTCATTATGTTGTGAGAGCAATTTTATACCATCTATGAAACTGCCTAGTGTGAAATATTTATTCACATGCCAGCCCTCATACTAACTACCAAAACAATTGTTTGAAAGTGATTTTTTAATTTCCCCAGACAGGATATATACTAAGTTGAACCATATGAAATTACTGATATTTTACTTTTTTTTTTTTAACCTATAGGATGGTAATTTCTGATGGTTCAATGATCATAGTTTCCCTTTTCAGTTACTGGACCACCCATAGAGTTCCTTTCATCCATATACCTGTTTTGGGAAACTGTGGATTTTACCAACACCAAAAATTGACTAATTGGGTTGTATATACTCAGTATAGCAGAACTAATTCTTCTTAATCTGGGTACCATTATTTCATTACCAATTATACAACAAGATAGTCTGAAATTCCCAAATGTTGCCTTTTCCTAACAGTCTGCACTTTGGGGAATAGAGTTCTGAATTACACAGCTCTGAAATCCATTACTTTCAGATGCAGAGTAAAATGAGCTTACAGCAAGACTATGGCTTGCAATGTTTTTCATTGTCGGATTTAATGTAAATTATCTGGATTTTAGAAAAGGAATTCTAAATATTTCCATGTTTTCATAGGAAAAAAAAATGACTTATTTTAAATCTAAATCTCCCCTCATGTCCTCCCAAAAAAAAAAAAAAAATCGTACTGATTGTCAGGAAAATTCACTCATAACCTATACCTTTAATGTAACTAGGAAATAGATTTTAAATTACTTATCAATAGGAAAATAAACACTTGAGACCAGCAAAATTTGGTAGATGTGTGTGTGGCAAAGAAGAAAGGCCCTGGTGGGGAGTGGGATGGGTGTTATTCATGTGACAACTTAAGGTCTAGGATTGATGGTGGGCTACAGCACTTTACAATTCTTAGCATATGAATGACAAGAGCAATATTATATTTGCAACTACCTGCCTGATGACCTGCTAAGAATAGAAACTGTGGAGAAGAATACCCAGAAAGAAGTAATCTGGGAATGGGAATATGAAGGTTCAATCAGGTTTAGAACATTATTCAGTTTAAGAGATATTTGAAAACAAAATGCAGAAAAATTGTGTGTCCTATTGTCCCTAATTGTCCTGTTTCAGCAATGGACTTGTTTCACCTGTGCACTTCGTTAGATTCTTTAGGAATTCTATTATATTGTGTAAATGTGCAAAAATACAACACTGAATTTTTATATAGTGACTCAGAAAAAGAAATGAGAGTAGAATATTCTTCAAGGGGCCAGCCAATGTGAATAGTGCTTTCACTACTCTATCTCCATAGTTAATTTAGTTCTGGTCTTAAAATCTAAATGCCTCTGTATTCTAAGACCTGTGGTAGTCTTGTGATGTCTTGAATGCTTCGCACTTTCTCTGACATTATAAAATAACTTTATAGTGCAGTTAATCAAATGACAGTAAAAAAAAGTACTCTACAGAGAGCTCATTTTAATATTTAATAAGATGAATGCTGATCTCTAAAGTTGAAGGCAGCTCCATTTACATAGGTACATAGGACGTCAGTACCCCATCAAAGCAGTAACTGCCAGTGAGGAAACTCTATGTGCTCTTCCCGAGCAGTTGTTTGACAAAGACATATATTCATTTCACTCAATATCTATTTAACTCCTATGTTTAAGGTACTGTAGTGGCCTCTGAGAGAAACACTAAGAGAAGTAAGTATTCCCCATCTTTCAGGAGTGCAGAAACTCAGGAAAATATAGATGCTTATGCACATAAATTGAGTACAAATTAAGAAGTCATAAGTACTGGAAAAGAGGCTCAAAGAGGGCAACGGGGGCCGGGCGCGGTGGCTCAAGCCTGTAATCCCAGCACTTCGGAAGCCCGAGACGGGCGGATCACGAGGTCAGGAGATCAAGACCATCCTGGCTAACCCGGTGAAACCCTGTCTCTACTAAAAAAAAATACAAAAAACTAGCTGGGCGAGGTGACGGGCGCCTGTAGTCCCAGCTACCTGGGAGGCTGAGGCAGGAGAATGGCATAAACCCGGGAGGCAGAGCTTGCAGTGAGCTGAGATCTGGCCACTGCACTCCAGCCTGGGCGACAGAGCGAGACTCCGTCTCAAAAAAAAAAAAAAAAAAAAGGCAATGGAAGGAATGGGGTCAGGGGCTGGAAGCCTAGTGTATCTGAAACAATTTTGGAGTTCATGTCTTAAGACATGTGAAGAATTTGTGCTCATAGACAGGGAAAAGGGTGGGCTATACAAAGTATGTATTTATATATATATATGTATATATGTAGAGAGAGAGAGTATGTATACATATATAATAGTGTGTGTGTATATATATAGTGTGTGTGTGTGTATATATATATATGGGGGGAGAGAGAGAGGCAGAGAGAGAGACAGAGAGAGAGAGAAAGAGATGGAGTCTTGCTCTGTTGCCCAGTCTGGAGTGCAGTGGCATGATCTTGGCTCACTGCAACCTCCACCTCCTAGGTTCAAGTGATTCTCCTGCCTTAGCCTTCTGAGTAGCTGGGAGTACAGGCACACACCACCATGCCCTTGCTAATTTTTTTGTATTTTTTTAGTAGAGATGAGTTTTGACCCTGCTGGCTAGACTGGTCTTGAACTCCTGACCTCAGACGATCCGCCTGCCTTAGCCACCCAAAGTGCTGGGATTACAGACGTGAGCCACCACTCCCAGCCCTATTTACATATATTTTAAGTGTATACACACATGTGTACGAGAGAGAGACAAGAATTGCATAGATTATTTCTTTATTGCATAGAATAAAGAAAAATCCTTAAGCACTTTAATGCTCAAGGTACACATTTGATTTATTTTAGAAATGGTTCCAAGCAAAGCAGAGCAATGCTATTATTCAGGTATATGCATTAAATCTGAAAATCTGGAACATGAAGCCACTAATCTCTGGTTGTTATGACAACCTCTTTTGTACAGTTTGTAAGTAATGATGATAGACTCCAAAATATCGTATTATTAGAGGGAGTCTTCATTAAGACAAAATTTTGGACCTCAGTGCCCTGGCATTAAATCAATCATCAATCTGCAAATGTGAAAAACTTCCCAAGCAACAAACTAAACTAACATATTAAAAGATCTTAAAAAGGCTAAAAATCACTTGTTAAAATGTAACCCATTGGAAACAAACAAACAAAAAAACAAACGATTTTTAAAAAGGAATGGAAGCAAGAGTTGGTATTTAGAAACATTTTTCAGCCATATTTGTTACAGTGTTCTATGGTCATAGAACTATTAATGTATTAATTTACATATATCCTTGATTTACCCTCAAAGATACTTTAGTCAGGTACTGAAATCTTTTACTCTTTGATGTATACATACACACATGCACACACACAGACATGTACACATTTATATATATACACACACATATATAAACATATATGCATGGATGCACATACACATCACGATCATTTCAAGAAAATAAAGAACAAAATTAATTAATCTTTGATCTTATGGGTACATTGAAAGTCTCCTGGAGAAGGGAGACCATGGCCTGAAACTTACTGAAAGATCATGATTGCACTTAGGATATGGTAAAGACTAACTAGTGGGCCATTTCAACTGGTGTTTCATGAGAGATCTACACCAATATGATGACTGCCTGGGTTCAGAGACTCTAACTTGGGGCTTAAACATTCAGTTTTGTCATTTCATTTGTATGAGTTAATCAAAATCACAGAAGGCTGCATTATGAGAATGATAGTATATTGGGGTATACATGATAATCTCCATTTACCTTCTTAAGAAAGCTTAGTGAAGAGACTAAGGTAATATAAAAAGTATGCTTTGCTTGTTATAGTCAGAGAAAATTTAAAAACATGAAAATTTTGATATCAAATGACTAAGTAAAATATACCTGGTTATAATGTTCAAAATCAACTAATATTTATTAAGAAATAAATACTGCACTTTTGGACTTTCATACACTACCTGATGTGTCCTTCACTATAGTGCAGGATATTAATATTTTTTCTATATATATATTCCATATATATATATTATATATATATCATGCTGTTAACTAAGCTGTTATGATGTTAACTAAGATGGAAACATTAGATCACAATATGTTTTGTCACCTGAGTGCTAATGCCATTTCTTCTTCTCTCACTTGATCTTAAAACTGGCGATTATTCTTAATTGTGTGCGTGTGTGTGTTTGTGTGTGCATATGTGCACTTAGCATTTCCAAGGAGGTTAAATTTCTTCAGGATGTTCTGTTAGCAGTAGTTCCTGCAAAGGATTAGCTAAAATGCATCTAATGAAACAATTAACCAAAGCAAGCAAGGATATTCATGAAAACTGAAAATAAAACCAATTTTAATTTTTTTAAACAATTTTTACATGATGCTTTTTGTATTTTATTTTTTTATTTGACAGCCGAGAATATGGGGAGGACTGATGACAGTTTACAAACAAGAAAATAGAAATATCTAGGCAAGAATGAGATAGCACTATTAAACTATTGAATTTAATATTTAAAAACATTATGGCATAGGTACTTATTCATTCATACAACAAATATTTATTGAGCACCTACCATGTTCTAGGCACTGTTCCAGGAACAGTGTTCAGTGAATACAACAGACCAAAATCACTGCCGTTGTTATGATAACTTTACATTTTGAAGAGGGAAAGACAGATAATAAACAGTAAGTCTAATAGGTAAACTCTATTGTATCTATAGAGTTGGAATACTATATAGAAAACTCAGAAGTAGAAAAAAGAGACAGTGAGCAGGGTAAGGAGAGAGAGGTTGCAGTTTTATTTATTTTTATTTTTTGTAGAGACAATGTCTCACTATGTTGCCCAAGATGGTCTTGAACTCCTGGGCTCAAGCAATAATTTTGCCTCAGCCTCCCAAAGTGCTAGGATTATAGGCATGAATCACCATGCCCGGTGGAGGTTGTAGTTTTAAATAGAAATGTAGGCTTTATTCAAAAGTTGATATTTAAGCAAAAACTTAAGAAATCTGAGAAAAGAGTGTTTCTAAGGCAGAGTTTTGCCTATCAGGCTTAAAGAATAGTAAAACAGTCATAGTAGCTAGAGTATACCAATGAGATATAGCCTAGTGAGATATAGCCTAGTAAGATATAGCCTAGGTCACTGGGGGCTAGATAAAGTTGAGCCTTGTAAGCCTTTGTAAGGACCTTGGTTTTTACTCTGAATGAGAAGGGGAGTCAGTGGAGAGTTTAGAGGAAAGGAAGGACAGATCTTAAAACTTGCAATCTAACTTAAATTTTAAAAAGTTCACTGTGGCTGCTACCTTGAGAACCCAAGACAGTAAGAAGCGAGATTGAAATCAGAAGGCAAAGGAGAAGCATATTCAGTATTCAGACAAAGGATAGTGGGCTATTGAACCAACATAAATTTATTTTATATTAGCCTGGGTTCTCTAGAGAAACACCCCAACAGGAGATAGACATCTACATCTGTCTGTCTGTCTATCTATCTATCTATCTATCTATCTATCTATCTATCTATGTATCTATTTATCATCTATCTATCAAGGAATGGGGAGACTGACCATAAGGCATCAGCTCATGTGATTACGGAGGTTGAGAATTTCAAGATCTGAAGTTGGCAAGCTGATGTTATAATTTCAGTCTAAGTCTGAAGGCCTGAGAACCAGGAAAGCTGATGGTGAAGTTTCAGTTCAACTCCAAATCTGAAAGCAGGAGGAGAGTGACATCCTAGCTCGAAAACAGTCAGGCAGAAAGAAAGAATTCTTTCTTAATCTATTATTCTATTCAAGTCTACAGCAGGCTGGATGAGTTCCACTCATGTTGGGGAGAAAATCTGCTTTACTTAGTCTACTGATTCAAATGTTAAACTCTTCCAGAAACACCCTCACAGACACACCAGGAATCACATTTAACCAAATATCTGGGCACTACATAGACTAGTCAAGTTGATGCATATATTTAACCATTAGATATTTTGAAGGTAGAGCTAATAGGATTTCCTGACAAGAATTTCCTGGCACATTGGTTGCTAAAGGAGTAAGAGAAAGAGAGAAATCAAGGATCCTTCTCTCTATTTTTACATAACAACAAACTGTATCTAAGAGAGTGTCCAGATATGCCCAAGGACATGTACCTATTAAATGACACAAGGGGATTTGAACTCAGGCCTGGTTCATACCACATAAGCTCTTAATCTCCCCAATAGGTTCTTCTCACATTGGGTGGGAAAGAAGGCAGAGGTTGCTGTAGAATCAATAATTCCCCTAAATAATGTTTACAACATTATTTTATAAATAGTTTCTCTTATTTGTGTGTCTACACCTTCCAAATATCCCTTATTTCTTTATGCGTATGCCTCCTAAATTATTTAAATTTTCCCTCTATTCAGTTTTCAAGGTATCATTTAGCACTTGGATCCTTATCAAGGCTAAGATAAATGCTCCTGTTTGGAGCCAAACCTATGCCAGAAACATAATTATGAGAAAAAAAAAAAATAACCGTTGAAAGAGGCTCTGTCAAAAGACTTACATAGCAAAAAGCTTCTTATTTTGTTAAAATTTTTGATGTGGAAATTAGTATGTACTTACCATCCATAACCATATTGTTTGCATGTCAATTAAATTCACAATGCCTACAAATACTTTAATTATACTACTATTAAGAGATGGAAAATTATAACTAATTATGCTTCAGATATTTCTTCCCAGATGTCAAACTAAATTACAGGTGAGAAAAAACCAAACACCATGTGAAATGTCACAACAATATGTACAAAGTGCAGTCAGTATTTATCCCAACTTCCTGAGGATAGGAATTTTATGGGAGACAAGAATTATTTTTATTATTTTCATCAGGAAGATAAAATGTTCCTCTCCTTGCTGTGTTAAGATTTTGAAGACAGAGCCCTGTGGTTTTGTGTTGATGAGCTAAATTTAAGAAAAAAAAAAAGACTGAAGCCGTGGAAAAAGTTCACATTATTTTATATTGTGTTCCATTAGGCTTTCTGTTTGCAGAAGGAGAAATGTTTAGAACATGATGCCCTGGTTCCTCAAGAGACTCTCCGATCCCCCTTGAAAACTGGATTAGAATTTACATTTAGAAAGATTTTATAGCTGATATTTAGATCTCCATTTAATTTCTTAATGAAGTAATAATATAACCTCAGTTTAAGAGCTTTATTTCACCCTTTAAAGGGAAAAATTTGAAGTTTCTTTGGGTCTTTTAAATACCAAGTCCAAGTCCAATTTACAGTCAGGTTGAATGACAACTGCTGGAAATCATCACTAGAGAAAAGTACAATGAAGGTGACAGCAGGAACCAAGCCCGGAGAGGTGTTTGTCCCCCTAAGGCACATTCTGGGCCAGGTCCATGTAGTTAAATTACTTTAAGTCATTATACCAAGATTGAGTCAGACTTGAAGGAGTTGGAGTCCCCAGCTTCTTATAGAAACTATGACTTGTACAGAATTTATTCTGAGGAAGACCTTTTTTCTCAATATGGACTTCTTACTATTGCTTTCAGCCTCCCTCACATTGGAACAAAACAGACCCTTGTTAGGTGTATTCATATTGACATATAGATACTTAGACACCAGGTAACAAGGCCTCTGCTATGTTTTGAATTTCCCCTCCAACACTCATGTTGAAATTTAATTGCTATCGTGATGGCATTAAGAGGTGCCACATTGGGGATCAAATTTCAACATGAAGTTTGGAGGGAGAAAACATCTAAATCGTAACACATTTCAAAACGGAATGAAGCTCCAGAACCCGAAGGCCTCTCTAGGTAGGTAGGTTTTAAAAGCTGAGATATGTACGGGCTATCTGGCTCCCGGAGAGATTTTATTGACCTATCAAAGGGTTGAAATAAGGAGATCCTTTTAGAAGGGAAAGGTGACAGCTGCCTCCTTCCTCTTTATAAGCAAGGAAAAATAATTTTTCCTTGGCCATTTATGTAGGTCAATTGACCTGGCTTTTACTATGTGGCCATAAAGGTTAGGACTTGGGCAAAGGGGGCCCAATGCACTTCTTTACTGTGAGGAATTAGTACGAGGAAATCTGTCTCTGACCCAGAACACCTTGTATGTGTATTCAGGATGAAATGAATAAAGAGAAACATTTAATATATAATAATAATGAGAAAAGTAATCCCAAATTCAAAGTGGTTTAACCAAACCAAGGTTTATTCTACATGATAATTAGTCATCAAGTTGGGTAGGGTAGTAGAGGTCTGCTCCTTGTTTAAGGACTCGGGATGACAGAGATTTAGTCCTCTCGTTGCACCTTCACAACAATGGAAGTTCTTAGGCTCCCTGTATCAGGGGAAAAGAGTACAAGGGAAGTAGGGGAGAAGAAACCTGCTTGTAGGCTTCTACTGGAAGAGTGTGCCACTTCTGCCCAAACATCACTTGCCAGGACTAGTCACATTGCCCTGCTTAACAACAACAAGATTGGAAAATGTTGGGGACCATGTGAAAATGTAATATATGGTAAATATCTTTGGAATATTTTTGCTTCTGTTCACATCATTCCAATAACTTCAACTTTCTGGTTTTTCTACTACCAACGCCTTAAAATACAACAAAATTTTCACTCGCTGTCAAGCCATGCTTACACATTTGGAATATAGACAATTGCCATGGGTTATTACTGAAGGATTGCCATTGAATTACAAGAAAAAGTTATTGATCATGAAGTCCAGGGATGATGTCTTAATCCATCCAGGCTGCTATAACAAAATACCTTAGACTAGATGATTTATAAACAATGGACATTTATTGCTTACAGCTCTGGAGTCTGGGAATTCCAGGATCAAAGTGCCAGAAGATTCAGTATCTGTTGAGGGTTTGCTCCTCATAGATGGCATGTCTTATGTGTTCTTATATGGCAGAAGGTGAAAACAGGCTCCCTCAGGCCTCTTTTATAAGGTCAGGAATCTCACTCATGCAGGCAGAGTCCTCATGACCTAATCATCTCCCAAAGACCTCACCCCTTAATACCAATATCATGGGGGTTATGTTTCAACATGTGAATTTGGGGAAAACACAAACATTCAGACCATAGCAGATGGTTTAAAAGTTTTGTTCCTGGCCAGCTGCGGTGGCTCACGCCTGTAATCCCAGCACTTCGGAAGGCCAAGGCGGGCAGATCACGAGGTCAGGAGATTGAAACCATCCTGGCTAACACGGTGAAACCCCGTCTCTACTAAGAATACAAAAAATTAACTGGACATGGTGCCGGGCACCTGTAGTCCCAGCTACTCAGGATGCTGAGGCAGGAGAATGGCTTGAATCCAGGAGGCAGAGCTTGCAGTGAGCTGAGATGAAGCCACTGCACTCCAGCCTGGGTGACAGAGCGAGACTCTGTCTCAAAAAAAAAAAAAAGTTTTGTTTTTATCATACTTCTCTGTCATGTGCTGCTTGTTCTCTAGCCAACATGAATATAGTATTGCCTTCTCTCTGTTACTTCTATGAGGGTTGACTGTAAACTGGCTCCAGTGGCTATTTTTGTGAAAATAGTTTTTACAGAGGAAAAGCACAACAGAATCCTGGTTGCTAGGCCAAATAATCACAGGTAATAAGATTTGTAGTTATTTGATTTGTTTTCTCAGTAGAATTTAGAAGTTATATCATAAGATCTATCCTTTCTACAATGAGAAAGAATTGAAGGTTCAGAAATGTCATTTGAGACTAAGAATACTCAAAGGAAAGCTCAGTGCTCACTCTCTTATTGGGTATTTGTAATATGCTTATTTGTGCACTTAATTCTCATTATTCACAGTATTTATGTTCTACAAAGTTGTGGCAGACACTGAATTAATAAATACTGAATTATTGCTCATAGGGGAAATACAAGGTTAGGTTTCTGCAAGCCCCACTCACATTTTTTTCCAATGGATCCATACATCAACATGTTGTTCTGTTTCTGTTTAAAGACATTTTATTTAATGTGTATCATTGATTCATTAACACTGAACTCATAGCCAACATCACTATAACTCATGCCTAAACAAAGCTTATTTAACACATATACTTCTTCCGTAAGATATATATCAGCCTTCTTGCACTTAGCAACAATAGACAGTATTTCAGCACTGAGCTTGGGGGCCATTTAAATAACACAATTACCAACAAAAGCACAAAAATGCAAAATACATGTCACTAAATAGACTGCAGAAAGAATAGTTGTTTACAGTATCAGATTTGAAACAAGAAGGCAAAGCACCATTTTGTTCCTCAACTGGGAAGGTGCACATAATTACATTCAAAGTTTTTGTCACTTTGCTTATGTCCATGAATGACTGCAAAGGTGCAGTAACTGTTGATTAGGGAGTTACAAATAAATTTTTGTGAGTAGGCAAATTCACAATTGCAGAATCTTTGAACAAAGAGAATCAACTGTATTTGCAAGGAGACTGAAAAATGAAATAAGCACTACATCGCTGGATGCTAGCCATGCTTTGCCCTCTCACTGAAGTTATTTAAGAAAAAAACTGGACAACTTTGGTGGGAAATTTTGTGGAATGGATTAAAACATGGGAGAAGTTTGGGGACTAGATGGTTTTTAAAGTCCCTACAAACAATGAGCTTTTATGACTTTATTTTGTATAGATTATACACCAGAATAGCAAACCTATTAGTAGAAGAGGCCTTTGACCTTAGATTTTTTAAATTAATAATTAGCTAAAGTTTAAAATTTTGATAAAATTATATCTTTTTATGTAATAAATACCTTTTTCTGGCAGTGCCCCAGACATTGTTTTGATTTTCAAAACACTAAAAAAAGTTCGGAGATAATGGAAGACTTATCACACACACACAGGCACACATAAAACTCCTCGAGAATATACACTAAAGCACTTATGCTCAAATTGACATAATTAAATTGGTATATACTTTCCACTAAGTTTCCTTGGAGAACTAAGCTAATTATCTTTTTGTGATACTACCACCATCATGGTCTCAAAACACTTTTCTGTTTTGAACTTCTTTCTTTAAGTTATTTCAGAGTCTATTTCTAAATCGCACACACACACACACACACACACACACACACACATTTGGTCTCCCTACTTTCCATTACCTTTATTTGAACTCAAGCTGGTACTATGCAGTTTTTTTTTCTTGTCAGAGTCATATAACACTTAGCTCTTCATGAACTCCTAAAATTCAAATCTGCTGCTACTTATGTTGAAGACTTGCCTCATTTACAAACTATTCAAAACACGATTCTCACTGTGTTCAGCGAGGACAGTAATTGTGACTTTCTGCCTATAACTTCAACCTCATCCTCTTATACACTGCTTACTACAGAGCAGGTACTCAATAAGTATCTGTTAAACAGCAACAACAGAAAAATGAAGGGGACCAGGCGTGGTGGCTCACGCCTGTTATCCTAGCACTTTGAGAGGCTGAGGAGGGTGGATTGCTTGAGGTCAGGAGTTCAAGACCAGCCTTGGCAACATGGCAAAACCCTCAAAAAAATTAACTGGTCATGGTGGTGTGTGCCTGTAGTCCCAGGTACTTGGGAGGGCTGAGGCAGGAGGATCACTTGAGCCCAGGAGATCAAGGCTGCAGTGAGCTGAGATTGTGCCACTGCACTCTAGCCTTTTGTCACTGAGTGACAAAGTGAGAGACCCTGTCTCAGAAAAAATAAAATAAAATAATAAATAAAATAAAAAGAGGAAACACAGAAACTGAAGGTACACCTGAGATGGATACAATTAAGTATAAAAAGCTGTCACCTGAGAGTATACGTTCATCAAACAGAATGATCTCTTTCTTCTATGGTAGTGGCAATTCCTTATTTGCCATTTTAAAACTATTTCTATTACTGTTCTAAATATCATTATATAGAAAAAATCCTAAGTGTAACGCTCAGCCAGGCTTTTGTTAGTGTGGCAGATTGTATTTATCCATATTTGGACGCAGCAATATATATCCCATGTCACATTCTTACAATATGATGTTGATAACACCTCCATTAAATGGTGCCTTCTATGTAACCTGTTGAACCTGAGCAGAAATTTTTAACTCAATTTGTCAATAATTGTGGTTTTTAAAAAAAAAGGTCATAAAAGATGATAAAGGTCCCAGCTTTCTCTCTCTCTCTTTGGGAGTCCTGAGTTAGCATGTAAGAAACTGGACTATCCTGAAACTTCCATGCTGGAGAAATCTCACAGATCACAAAGAGATGGAGGAAGAGGCCCAAGCAGCCCGAGATGTTTCAGTCCCAGCTGTTTGAATTTTCTCAGATCAGATACCAGATACCAGGAAGGTGAGTAAAGAAACTTGGGAGCTGACTCAGCCACAGCCACCTAACTACAACCTCATGAGACACCTTAAACAAAAACTTTATGGCTGAGCTTCTCCTGAATTGTTGACCCACAAAAACTGTGAATTAAATTATTATTATTGTATTAAACTTTGAATTGATTTTGTACACAGCCATTATGAATGAAAGAACTTGCCTAAGCAAAAGGAATGACGGCCAAAGCTCTAAGACCCGGGCCACCATATGAGATAATGTAGATTTTACTGATTCAAAGAGCTAAACCCTTACCATTATTAATTTTCTAAAAATTTAGTGTTCTGAATTCAGTTTTCAAGTGTTGTTGCTTACATTTTCTCTTACAATTTAATTATGTAAGTTGTACTCGTGTGTGTGTGTAAACCTGAAGGTAAACTGCGAAGGTATATTTCTAAGAATATAAATTTGGGAGTACAGAAGTGCATAATATCCAGAAAAGTTATATAAGTTTCATGCAATGAAAATCAAACTTATCTCTTTAATTTCTCAGGTCTTTCAAAGTCTATTTTTCCTGCTTTGCAGTAAAATATACTTTGATGTTAGAATCTGCTTTCTAGTTCTTAAAAATAGATCAAATTAATAGTTATTTATATTTTGTATCAAATGGATACATTTTGTGTTCTACCCAAGGTTTCTCAGCCCACATACTTCATCAACATTCTCTTAATTTTTTTAAAAAAATCTGTTTCTGATGAGTTATTATCTAAGGGTGGGTTAGTAAAGATTTTATTTAATATATTTTCTTAACACAAAAATAATTTTTTCAAATTAAAAGAAAACACTGCCTTTGCTGCTTTTGAGTTTGTTACAGCAAAAAAATACCTTTTATATCAGTATTTCAGTCTATTTTTAAACCAATAATTATCAATAATCTAGCTAATTCTGTCACTAATTTCTTTATTACCTTGAAAGAAAGAGAAAATCCATATAGACTAAGCAACAACAAATTCCAGATTTAATGGAAAACATTTTGTTGCCAAGCAGGGAACCCAACTCAGCACTGAGCTTGAGCTATGAATTTCAGAAGATGATGTAGGAGGTAGGTCTTTTAAAGCCAAACTATCTCTGTCTCATTTTGAAACATATTCAAGAGTTGCAGACTAGCTGGCAAAGTCTGGGCTTGTCAATAAGGTAAATGCTGAGTTGAAGGGAAGGTGACTGCTTCTTTACAGATGGAGCACCCACCTAAAAATTGTGGTGTTCAGCTACCTCTGTTGCACATGTGAGATGGCCAGCTCAGGATTATGACACAAGTTAGAACCGCACCACTGTCAGCAAGTGAGGTAACGATTTGCCAACCATGTTAGACGTTAGTTACTCTGGCATAATAGAGCAACTTGTGGACAGGAAACATGTTTCTCCTATTGTTTACATGAGGATCACTCTTAATATTGCAACAGCTATTGGTAAAGCCTGTTGTCATTACCCCGTATTTCTATCTACTGGCTGCTCTGTGCTTCCTAGGGTTTGGAATCCTGTTGGTAAGCTAATAATGAGATACACTAGTCATTATATACATAAAAAGTTAAAAATAGTCAAAGCTAGATCTGATACTAAGAGTAGAGCTGCATCAAAGGAGAATTTAGCTTAAAAAAAAAATAAAAATATTTTTGTAAAGAGGAGGGAGGGAGAATTGCTTTATTTAACTGCTTGTCCTTTATCAAGAAACTGCCTCAGCTCCCTTTTCAAACTAGACTTTGGCCTGACTGCTAGGCCCACTCTGATCTTTTTTTTCCATTTTTAGGAAAAAAAAGTAATTTAATTCTTAGTTTCTGAGCTTCCAGAGCCTAGTTTCTGGATATTTAAGATAAATTTAGGCCGGGCGCGGTGGCTCAAGCCTGTAATCCCAGCACTTTGGGAGGCCGAGACGGGCGGATCACAAGGTCAGGAGATCGAGACCATCCTGGCGAACACGGTGAAACCCCGTCTCTACTAAAAAATACAAAAACTAGCCGGGCGAGGTGGCGGGGCACCTGCAGTCCCAGCTACTCAGGAGGCTGAGGCAGGAGAATGGCGTAAACCCGGGAGGCGGAGCTTGCAGTGAGTTTAGATCCGGTCACTGCACCCCAGCCTGGGCGACAGAGCGAGACTCCGTCTCAAAAAAAAAAAAAAAAAAAGATAAATTTAATAGATCCTTCAAAGGGATATTTTCATTCTAGGAGAAATTTATATGTTACCTGCTAGAACCAACATCCATATTAGCTGCAACTCCTAGTTCCCATTTCCGAGTCCTATTTTGTTGGTGTGAATTCTCAGAACTTTTCTACTCTACCTTTCAGAGAAATGCTTCCATATTATTTAATGTTCATTGGTCATCTGAATTTAATTTTCCTTTAGGAAATGTCAAGAAAATCTTAGATATTTTGTTATGGGGAGAAATACAGAAGGATCTGTAAGAGTAAATACAGATCAAAATTTTCAAAAAGCAGATTAATTAGAAACTGGGAAAACAAGATTTATCAAAAAGAGAATTTTGAAAATATGTCAGAAAAAGTCAAGAGGGGAAGGAAACTCAGATTTGGTGGCCAATAATTAGTACCAATAATACTTCCTGTTTCCATTTCCTCAGTTTCCTTCTGCTTAGATCTAGTTATTCTGCAGATCAGGATTAAAATCAGAGAATAAAGGAGACATGGAGAAATAGTTTAAGATGCTAAGAAAAGTGAAATAAAGGACACACAGAATTATATGCCAGATATCCCAAAATTACAGTTTATTATTATAAAACAAACATATTTGGGAAAATATCAGAGTACACTGTGTATAAACCGAGGTTAAGCATCAATTATATGATGTGAATTGCCTGTTTATATTCTTTGCATTGCTTTGTTTTGTTTTGTTTTGCTTTTAGTTTTTGGTTGGAATGTGCATCATTATTCACTTACTGATTTATAATGGCTTTTTGTCTTTTAAGGAAATAAGCCCTTTGTCTTTCATACTATTTATGTAAAGGAGACTTAAGTGTTTATCTTAGAATGAAAAAGGGAAAACAAAGGTGAAACACTAGCTTCTATTATAAAAAGAGAGAATTATTGTTAACAGAAGGAGCCTATGCTTCCAATTTCTGCTATCTTCTGTTTACTTCAGTTAATAAACTTTAAATGAAGCTTTCCCTGCAACGCTGTTACATTTGAAATTAAAACAATTAATTAAGTGGATTTAAAATTAAAGAAAACTTTGTTCTTAAGTGGAAATCAATTGGCTTTGGATAGATGAGAAACCAAATGATAATGGGACACAATCAAAGTAAATTTAGATGATAAAACTTGTGTATTCCCTTTCAGTCTGATAAAGAACAACATTAGGTGAAGATATGCCTGGAAAACACACACAGTTATAAAAAACTAACGGTAAAACCTCAAATTAAGCTACAACTAAAACCATGTATTTTCAGAATCACACTTCATAGCTTCTCTCTCCATCTGCATCACATCATTAAATCAGCGCAAAGAACTTTAAAATACTATGGCAAGTAATTTAATAAGAATGACTCAATGTACCTGATCCAATTTTTCTGCTGGGTAATGAAAAGGTGAATATGAGAGCATTCAAGATTTTATCCAGTCCTGTGGTTTTAAGTACCGTGTATAAGCTGAGGTCTCTCAAATCTCCATTTTCAATCTTCACATCTCCACTATGATCCAGTCACATATACAGTTGAACGGTTGCAAATTACCAACAGCCAAGCCCTTAGATTAAGCTATCATTACAGACAAAATCATGTATTTGTCAGATCAATAACTAGACATCCTTAGTCCTCGCTTTTCCCCACCCTCCTACTCCAATCCATTAGCAAGTCCTGTTTGCTCTCTCCTAAACATACTTTCAAGTCCAATTGTTTCTCACCATTGTCCCACTGCTGAAGGCCTAGTCTCTACCACCATCCTTAGCCTTCTGCCTTGTCTGCTAATACTCTTGCTTCCTTACGGTCTGTTGCTTACATAGCACCTCATACAGTTGTCTTAAAACTTAAATTAGATCATAACACTCTTCAGCATCAACTCCATCAGTCTTTTCCCTTTATCATTAGTCTTAAAGTCAAACCTAAACTCTTTATCATAGACTCACCTCCCCAGTGTCATAGCCTATCACTGTGCCAGCCTTCACAGTAGTCTTTTTCCTGCCTTGGGGCTTTTGCATTTCCTGTTCTCTCTGCCTAGCACACTGTGCCCCAACATTTTCATATGACTATCTTCTTACCACTTAAGTTTCACCTTAAATGTCACCTCCTCACTTCTAGTCACTCTTTTGTCCCACCCAAATTTTTACATAGCACTTATCATTATCTGAAGTTATATTTCGAATTTACATGTTTATTAACTATTTCTCCATAAGAAAAAGAAAGCAGGAAGGGCCCATAATGATCATGTAATTCAACTTTCTTGTATTATGTAAAAAACTGAGGCCCTCAGAAGCTAGATGCTTTGCCAACATACATCCACAACTAGTTAGGGGAGAAACCAGAAAGGAAAATAAATTGTTAACAATAAATAAGTTGATTGTATTTATTTAACTATTCCTAGAGCTATGAAAAATAACTAAGATGCTTTATCCAATAACTTTTGTTCATGTGGTGGTACAATTGTAGAGACGTTTTAAAATTTTTCCGAGCTTGCCACTGTCCTAACTTTTTTTCCATGGAATAAGGTGTGGTGAGAAGCTCCGAATTAAAGCTTTCTATGGCTTTCATTACATAGTATATCTTTTTAATTTGAATTCACATAGATTATGGTGATGTGGTGCCTCCTTAATTCTATTTTTAAGTAGTGTGAAATTTTACTTTCGAGAATTTCAAATGTCTAAAGTGCTTATTTGCCATAGGAAATAGAGCAGAATATACATCTTTCTTTGCTGAAGAAGGATCTGGCAGTGACCTAGGACTGTCATTATGAACAAGAGTACTAATTTGCAACAGGGCAAGAGAAGATAAAGGCATAGTAGAGAAATGTTACCCACTAGTTCTTGTAAATGCTTACCACCAGGAAATTATTTACAGGAAACTACCATCTGAAATCACCTTCTTCTGTTGTGACTTTTGTGCTTCTCCTTAGGGTGTTGAAAAACAAATCTGTATATTTGAGGGATGTGATCAGCTGATTCAAAATAATGAAACCTTTATTCTTTGAGATATGTTGGAAACAATTATTGTAGTTTAGATAAATCATTTAGCAAGGATACATCAATGCAAGCATGATCCACATTGTATTATGTTCCATGTGATGTGCATAAAGGACCAGAAAGCGTAGTTTCCATCCTTGACATTTTCATTGTTAACATTGCCATGCGGCCGGGCGCGGTGGCTCAAGCCTGTAATCCCAGCACTTTGGGAGGCCGAGACGGGCAGATCACGAGGTCAGGAGATCGAGACCATCCTGGCTAACAAGGTGAAACCCCGTCTCTACTAAAAAATACAAAAAACTAGCCGGGCGAAGTGGCGGGCGCCTGTGGTCCCAGCTACTCGGGAGGCTGAGGCAGGAGAATGGCGTGAACCCAGGAGGCGGAGCTTGCAGTGAGCTGAGATCCGGCCACCGCACTCCAGCCTGGGCGACAGAGCCAGACTCAGTCTCAAAAAAAAAAAAACAAAAAAACAAAAACAAAACAAAAAAAAAACATTGCCAGCACAGTAGCCACACTTAGATGGCTATTTCAGTCAATCTACAAGTAATGTAGCTGGTTTTTCAGAATTACCACAAAGCTAGTTAATGTTAATTCAACATATATTTACGAGACTTTATAGTATGCAAAGGACTGTGTCATATATTGTGAGGGAGGGTGATATAGTTTAGATATTTATCCCCATCCAAATCTCATGTTGATTTTAATCCCCAGTGCTGAAAGTGGGGCCTAATGGGAAGTATTTGGATCATGGTGCCAGATTTCATGGCTTGATGCTGTCTTTGTGATAATGAGTACTCATGAGGACTCGTCATTAAAAATGTGTGGCACCTTCCCACACCCCTTGCTCCCACTTTACCATCTGCCATGAGTAAAAGCTTCCTGAGGCCTCCCCAGAAGCAATGCCAGCACTATGTTTCCTGCACAGCCTATGGAACCACGAGCCAGTTAAACCACTTTTGTTATAAATTAGCCAGTTTCAGGTATTTCTTTATAACAATGCAAGAAGGGCCAAATACAGAAAATTGGCACCAGGAAAGGTGTATTGCTATAAAGATACTTGAAAATGTGGAAGTGCCTTTGGAACTGGATAATAGAGTTTGGAGGGCTCAGAAGAAGATAAGAAGATGAAGGAATGTTTGGAACTTCTTAGAGAATGGTTAAATTGTTGTGACCAAAATGCTGATAGTTATATGCAGTCCAGACAGCCAAGGTTTCGGATGGAAATGAGGAACTTATTGGGAACTGGAGCAAAGGTCATGTGTGCTATGCCCTAACAAAGAGCTTTTCTGCATTCTGTTCATGCCCTAGGATCTGTGGAAGTTTGAACTAAAGAGTGATGATTTAGGATGTCTGGTGGAAGAAACTTCTCAGCAGCAGAGTGTTCAAGATGTGGTCTGGCTGCTTCTAACAACCTATACTTAAATGAGGGTGCGAATAAATGATTTAAAGTTGGAACTTATATTTAAAAGGGAAACAGAACATAAAAGTTTGGAAAATTTGGAGACTGGCCATATAGCAGAGAAGAAAAATCTTTTTTTTTTTTTTTTTTTTTTTGGTGTGGTGGGAGAGAAATTCAAGCTGGCTGTGGAGCAACCACATGCTAGAGATATTTGCATAACTAAAAAAGAGCCAGGTGCTACTAGCCAAGACAATGGGAAACAGGCCTCAAAGACATTTCAGAGACCTTCCTGGCAGCCCCTCACATCAACAGGCCCAGAAGCCTAGGAGGTCTGACTGGTTTCATGGGCCAGGCATACTGCCTTGTGCAGCCTCAAGACACTGCTCTCTGCACACTGGTGACTCTAGTTCCAGCTCCAGCCAGGGCTCAAATGGGCCCAGGTACACCTCAAGCTGCCACTTTGGAGAATGCAAGCTGTAAGCCTTAGTGTTTTTCATATGGTGTTAAGCCTGCAGAAACAGAGACTATGAGAGTGGTGGATTCCTCATGGCCTTCACCTAGATTTCAGAGGACGTATGGAAAAGCCTGGATGCCTAGGCAAAAGCTTGCTGCAGGGGTGAAGCCCCATAGAGAACCTCTACTTGGGCAGTGCAGAGGGGAAATGTAGGGTTGGGGCCTCCATACAAAGTCCCCACTGGGACACTGCCTACTGGAGCTGTGGGAAGGGGACCACTGTCCTCCAGACCCCATAAACGTAGATCCACCAGCAGGTTGCACCCTGAGCCTGAAAAAACCATAGGCATTCAACAACAGCCTGCAAGAGCAGACTTGGGATATGTACACTGCAAAACCACAGGGGTGGACTGCCCAAGGCCTTCAGAACCCACCCCTTGCACCAGTATGCCCTGGATGTGGGACATGAAATTAAAGGAGATTATTTTAAAGCTTTAAAATACAATGCCTGCCCTGCTAGGTTTGGGACATGTGTGGGGTCTGTAGTCCTTTTCTTTTGGCTGATTTCTCTCTTTCTGAATGGCAATGTTTACTCAATGCCTATGCCATTATTGTATCTTGGAAGTAAATAACTAGTTTTGATTTTACAGGCTTATAGGTGGGAAGATATGAGTCCCAGATGAGACTTTAGAGTTGGATTTGGGACTTTTGACTAACTGCTGAAATAAGTTAACACTTTGGGAGACTGTTGGGGAGGCCTGATTGTATTTTGCAATGTGAGAAGGACAGAGACTTGGGAGTGGCCAGGGGTAAAATAATATAGTTTAGATATTTGTCTTTACCCAAATCTCATGTTGAATTTCAATCCCCAGTGCTGGAGGTGGGGCCTCCTGTGCCTGTTTGAATCATAAGGGCAGATCCCTCATGGCTTCGTTCTGTTTTCATGATAATGAGTTCTTTTGAGATGTGTTCATTTAAAGGTGTATGGCACCTGCCTCCCCAATCCTGCTGCTGCTTTTGCCACATGAAGTGCTTGCTCTCACGTCACCTTCTGCCATGAGTAAAGGCTTCCTGAGGCCTCTTCAGAAGCAGATGCCAGCCCTATGTTTCCTGTACAGCCTACAGCGCCATGATCCAGTTAAACTTCTTCCATTATAAATTAGTCAGTTTCAGGCATTTCTTTACAGCAATACAAGAACAGCCTAATACAGAAAGATAAAATAATACTAACAGAGTTTAAAACCTGATTTCTTTCTAAAGATAGAAAAATTCCCTAAAGGGAAATATAATAATATACAATTAGTCACAATTTAAGTTCACATGTGATCATTTTTCTATGAGAAGTATCAACAAAATGAAGAAGGAATTTAGAAAAGAAAGAGACCACAACATGAGGAAAGGGTGAGTAGAAAGGTCTCCTTGAAAGTGTATGGCATTTGTGCAATGTCTTGAGGGATGAGGGTATTTGTATGGACACGGAAGTGAAAAGGGCTTTGGGAAGGGAACATTCCAGATGGAGAGAAGCATAATTAAAGAAATATAGGCAGAGAATCCTAGAGTTTATTTGAGAAGTGGTAAATAACTCAGTTTGGCTGGCAATTAGGGCAGATAAAGGTCACACAGCCAAGCAAAATAGTTTGGACTTAATCTTCTAAGTAATAGGGAGCTACTGGACTTTTTGACTTAATCTTCTAAGTATTAAGGAGCTACTGGACTTTTTGAGCCAGAAGATTACATACTTTGAGTTTTGCATTGGGAAAATCGATTGGACTAGAGAAAGACTAAAGACCAATTAAGAGGCTATTTTGATAGTTAAGCTGAGAAGTAATGAGAGAGGGGACCATGGGAATGGAATAGAAGAGACCAATTCGAGAGATAAGGGAAGTCAAACCAGTGGGATTTAGTGATTTATTGTAGGTGGAATGGCAAAACGGATAGAGAAGATAAGGGTGATAATAAGGTTTTAAGCTTGAGAGACTGAGAAATTGATACTGGCAGAAAAAATAAATTCTATGGGAATCTAGTGGAACTCTTTTGGAATTCTATTTGAAACTTGACTTCAGTCATGCTTGAGGTATAGTGCATCTGGAAATGCAGACCCAGAGCACAGGAAAGTGGTCAGAACTGATAATAAAGTTTGTGTGCATGTGCACATGCACAAATGCATGCGTTATGTGTGACATAAATTTAAATAACTCTTTGTAGTCATTGTAAGAGTCAATTAAGTCACTAAAGGAGAAACAGTGAACATCCCTTATCCACAGGAGGTGATAAAAAGAAAGGAGAGAGTTGTCAGAGAAGTTGGAGGATCATCAGTAGACTAGCATCTCTAAATTAAACACATTCTTCTTTTTTTTTTTAATAAAAATAGGCACTGACAGCACAATATTTTTTTGAGATTGTGCTTTAGATTTTCTTTAATTTCAAAAGGGAATTTTGAATATACTTATTATCCTTATCCTAATAATAGTATAATTAAGTGAAATGACAAGAAATCTTAAAACATCAGAGGTAAATATTCTTTTTCTATGGAGAAAACTTGGTTACATATTTTATCAGCAACCTCAGTATACCAATGAATTTTGCATTCATTATTCAACAGGTATTTGCAAACATGGAAGATACTTAATATGAAATTGTTCCTGGGGTGTGATTAATGTTACCGTGATTATATTTTTTAAAATTTTCTCGTTAGAAAGACTAAAGCATGTATGTATAAAATGATGTGATGTGTGAATTTTTATTTAAAATACTCTAGCAGGAAAAGAAATAAAAAATAAGAAATAGATGAAAGATCTTCAAAAGTTGTATAATTGTGAAGCATGGGACTTCTTTCTTATACTTTCTTTTTAAACCTTTTAACTATAAAAAATATTTTTAAAATAGCTTCACATATATTTTATAATAAAAGTGTTATTTTAATCTTTGCAATTGTTTCGTCATGTTAATCTGATGAAGTTCTTTTTGATATTATTCTTAAGAATAGGAGTATAGTGTCAAACAGGGATTAGAAAGCAAAGACTTCCCATTCTCATGACTGGCAGCTAAAGAGAAAGGTGATAAGAATACTTCAAAATTACAAAGGATATAATAAACCGGAGTTTAAAGAAATTGGAGGGATGAAATATCCTAAGCCATGTCCACATTATATCATACCCAAAGATTTCTGATAAACTACCCTCTCCTTTTTACTCCTTGATTATCATCTGTTTTAAACTTGCTTAAATACCTTGCCTGAAACTGACAGTTGGTTTGGTGATGTCTGGACACTCTAAATCATCTTTACAATGTCAGTACACTATTCATCAGCATAAGGTGACCTTTTCCCAGAACACAATCTGCCTGCATATGTCTCAGCAAATGTTGACAAAGGTATATGAGAACAAGACTGATAATAAGATTTATCATATTGAGGCACTGGGTAATAGAAATTCTTCTATAAATTAACAACCATAGCTGAAACTATTTGTGCATTTGTACAGATGCCAGCACAATCTAACATCTGTCCCAGCAGACAAAAAATACACAATTTATTTGATATAGTTAGTCTCCCCTCATTCCTGAAAAGGTCACTTGCTCTTTAACCTGCTATGTGTGATTAAACTAGCTTTGAGCAGATGGCAATGCTGTACTAGAAATTAAGGCCCGCTGTTCAGATGACACTGACAGCAAAGGCAGCAATTGTCTCATCTTTTTTTTTTAAGACGGAGTCTCGCTCTGTCGCCCAGGCTGGAGTGCAGTGGCGCAATCTCGGCTCACTGCAAGCTCCTCCTCCTGGGTTCACGCCATTCTCCTTCCTCAGCCTCCCGAGTAGCTGGGACTACAGGCGCCTGCCACCACGCCCGGCTAATGTTTTGTATTTTTAGTAGAGACGGGGTTTCACCGTGTTAGCCAGGATGGTCTCCAGCTCCTGACCTCGTGATCCGCCTGTCTCGGCCTCCCAAAGTGCTGGGATTACATGCCTGAGCCACCGCGCCTGGCCATCTCATCTTCTAAACAGTTTCAGAATATGAAAGCTAAATGCCCCAAATGCTTACCACTACTATTAATAACCCATACATACACACATCAATCAAGAACCGTTACCCATCTAACATTTTTATGTTATGTATCTCTATTTACATAATGGGTTCATTTTCACTTGAAAATATTCCATAGCTCTAAATAATCTTCATGAGTTTCTTCCAGCAAACTCTGTTTTATTCCCTCCAGCAAAAGATGAGGCTATGAGAATCTGATGGCTCTGAAATTTGGCTTTTGCAGCAATGAATAAAATACTTTCGGTCTAATTTCTAATAAATTGGGTTATATTTATTTCATGCAAAGACATATGTTATCCTTCCAGGAATAAAAGGGAAGAGCATTATTATTTTTACTTCTGTTCAGTCTGCCAACTTAAGCTTGTCCTCCAGCAAACAAAACTACACTGGTAATTATGCAAACAAGAATGTGATTTGAAACCATGCATTTTTCCCATCTTGATCATCTTCTCTGTGCAACACTTTGAACTAAGTAATCAGAAGATGCAAATATAGACCTACAGCCTTCCTTAAGTTCACAGTTTAGCAAAAGAGCGCAAGACAGTTATATTAGGTAATTTTGATATAAAGCAGAAAGTGATTTTCCTTGCAAAGCCATAAAGTGTGTGTGTGTGTTTTTTTTAAGTTATCAGGCTAGGAACAGTGGCTCACACCTGTAATCTCCGCACTTTGGGAGGCCAAGGCTGGTGGACAGCCAGAGTTTAGGAGTTCAGGACTAGTCTGAACAACATAGTGAGACTCTGTCTCTACACAAAATAAAAAATTAGCCAGATATGTTGGTACTCACCTGTAGTCCCAGTTGCTTGGGAGGCTGAGTGGCAGGATGGCTTGAGCCCAGGAGGAAGGGTTGGCAGTGAGCCATGGTCATCCCATTGCACTCCAGCCTGAGAGACAAAACAAAACTCTGCCCCCACAACCAAAAAAAAAAAAAAAAAAAAAGCCTCAAAAACCAAAAACACACAGATCAACAGAACAATATCTATTATTACATAGATCAATAGAACAGAAGAGATCATCCCATACCATATATATGTGGTCAAAAAAGTTATAATGAAGAAATAACTACAATGAAGAAAGGCTAGTTTTTACAACAAAATTAATCACTATGATTCATGCACAAAATTAACTCATAATGGGTCAGGGATCAGAATGCAAAATCAAAAACTGTAAAATTTCTAGAAGAAAACAAAGGAGAAAATATGTGTAGCTTTGGTCTTGGCAAAGATTTCTTACATATGATACAAAAAGTACAGTCCATTGATAAACGTAATTTCAACAAAATTTTAAAATTTCTTCTCTATGAAAGAAACTTAAAAATAAGGAAAGACAAGCTAGAGACTTGGAAAATGTTTGCAAAACATGTATCTAATAAAGGACAGATATCCAAAATATTTCAAGTACCCTCGAAACTAAATAATGAGAAAATAAACCACCCAATTAAAAAAAAAAAGTATGGGTAAAGATTTGGACAGGCGCTAGACCAGATAAGATATATGGATGGAAAATAAGGACGTGAAAAGATATTCTACATCATTAATTATTGGATCGAAAATAAGGACATGAAAAGATTTCAATATCATTATTCACGAAGAAAATGCAAATTAAAACTACAATAAGATACTATTGCACATCTATCAGAATGCCTAAAATGAATAAGAAAAAAATTGACAATACCAAGTGCTTGCAAGGATGTAGAGCAACTGTAACTCTCACAAACTGTTACTATGAATACAAAACAGTTGTGAAAAATAATTTGGCATTTCTTATAAAGTTAAACTTACCATACAATTTATAAATTCTACTCTGAGATATTTACTCAAGAAAAATATGAACATGTTTATACAAAAAGAAACTGTATACACATGTTTATGATGGCTATACTTATCTAAAAAGTAGAAGCGATCTAAATGCCCTTCAACTGGTAAATGGATAAACAAATTGTACATTTACATGATGGAATCATATTCAGCAAGAAAATGGAATTAACTAGTGATACACAATATAATAGGCGTGAAAATCAAATGCATTTTGCTAAGTGTATGAAGCCAGACTCAAGAGACTATCCACTGCATGATTCCATTTACATGGCATCCTGAAAAGGCAAACCTGTAGGGACAGAAAACTCATCAGCTGGGTTTGGCAGTAGGGAGGAAAGGTTTCTTACAAACAGTGCAAGAATTTCTGAAGGACGAAACTGTAATATATCTTGATCCTGGCTACATGACGATATGCATTTGTCAAAAATCAGAGCTAACACTGAAAAGGATGCTGTGAGTTCAGAGGAAGAAGAAGAAATCCCAGCTGGTCAAGAAAAGTTACTGGAGCAGTAGGCAATGAAAGTTATGGCAACTCATGTTTGGTAAAGCCCTGAGAGAATAAATTGCAGAATATATGCAGGGATCAAATGGAAAAAGAGCAGTTAAAAACCTGAATGAAGAATGCTGGCTAGGACGATACTACAGAAGGCTTTTAGTGACATGCCAAAGAAATTAAAGCCATCTGTGTGACGTCACAGTAAACACTGGAGAATTTTAGGATAGAAAAGACGTACATCTGTACTAGGAAGAAGGAATCGTGCAGGTTTTTCAGAACGTCATGTGCATCAGAGATTCTGTTACTGATTTAGTAAATGGATGATGGCCCAGAAATCTGCATTTTTAAGAGAATCTCTAACTTCATCCCCATTTACAGTTTTGTTCCTTGAATATTACCGGCCCTATGAGCAGATGGAGCCGCTGGGCACTTACATGCCATGATCACATATATATTCATTGCTTACAGCTATTTCTGGATGCGTCTGATATAGTAGAAAGAACGCTGAAGGAGGAGTCAGTGACCTCAGTCAATATCTTGCGAGGTACTGTGTGACTCTGGGGCAGCTCTAAACTTCTCAGAGCCTCAAGTTATCACCAGTGTGCATGTAAATTAAAATGCCTGCGTTCTCTGCCTCAGGGTGACTTACATTTACAAGAATGTTGTTTGTAAAAAGCCCTTTGAAGTAATCTACCAAGTGCTATACAAATGTGAGACACTTTCATCCCTTTGGGTTAAATCATTAAATCTCCAGACAACCCTCTTTAAATGTAAATATGTTGTACAAGAAGGTGTAACATTAGCACATATATTAGAATTTTAGCTATGTGTTAGAGTATGCGGTTTTTTTATTTTTATTTTTTTCTGAAAAATCTGAAATTGAAAAGATGGGGAGCAAGGCTGTTAAACTGGATGGGAAAGGCAGAAGGAACCAGAAAGAAAGGAAGAAGAGAACTGGGAGAAATTCAACCCATGGGTCTGAAGCTCAGGCCTAGGAAAGTTACATAGTGTGAAGTGCAAAAATAGACATGAAAGAATCTGAAAGCCAACAGGCTTACTTGAAGCTGCTGCCTAGGCCTGGTCCTAATTCCCCAGGGGAAAACATCTATGTCAGAAGATACAACTATTTCTTTTCCCAGAGGCAAACAATGTAGGGAGTAGTAAACATAGCTGAGCAATCTATTGCAACATTTTGTTTACACACACACACACACACACACACACACACACACACACACACAGCCCAAAGGACATTATATGGATATACCAAGTTGTGTGGAACCCAAAACACATACAACATTGAGAGTTGTATCCCTATTAGGTTGAAAGTATCATTCTGTGTATCAGTTCCCCACTGCTCTACATCCACTAGGCCCTTAAATTTATGTATCCCCAGTATACTGAGGGAAGAATAAATTATAACCTACTGTTACTCAGTTTCTACCTTAGGCCCTTCCCATGTTAGACCCTCCCAATAAAGTGAACTGGATTATAACACTGCCAGGAAGAAACTGCAGGTACCAGTTTTCAGATGCTCCAAGACATTAAGTCTCCAGAAAGTGGGGAAAGGATGTAAGTCAAACCTGGCTCTATATCTTGTTAGCATTCCCAGTTTCATCCTCTCCTCTCGTGCAGTTCAGTCTGGAGGCTCTTATGTGTGATATGAGGAAAAATCAGTGCTCTATTAATAGGGAGAATAATGCCACTCTCAAGGAAGGAGGCTGCTCTGATGAAGATGCATTTTTAATCACTGTGATTACATGACACATGCTTGGGGTTTGCGCTTCTCAATTACAAAGATGCACTTTCACCTTTGGAATCCCCAGCCTTGAAAACTGCTGCATTCTCTCAAATCTTCCATTAAGGATTACTTACCCAAATAGGAACTTTCTTCAGCAGAGGTATATTTAGACCTTCCCCTAAGCATTCTGCCTTCCATCTCTGAAGGCTTCTAAACAAACAAGAGCTCTGAGAGGAATACAAGAAAATCATAGGGAAAAAAGTCTTTCGCCAACAAATACCCATGTGGATTTGTATTCAACCACTGTTTCTCAGAGGAGAAATGAGTTCCAAATGTAGAATTAATTTTGCACAAAGCCTCTGTCTTGTCTCCATATTCATATCTGATATTTGGCAGTAAGACACATTCATCTCTTTAGAATTCATTTTCTTTCTCTTAAACATTAATTAATGAAAAATTCTGAAAGGTAGAATATTCTCATAGTAGCAAATGTGAAAGGTACAAAAGAAAGGTACAAAAGGGAGTGAGAAAAAAATAGATCTCTCTTTCATTCTAGTCCTCAGCCACCTGTTCCTTTTACAGAAATTAGTACTGTTGCCAATTTCAGATCATATCCACATACAAACCTGTATGTATATGTGTATGTGTATTTCCTTTCTTTTTCTCTGTTTACTCAAACAGTAACACATTAGAGATTCTTCACTTTGCTTCCTTGCTGTTATCCATATCTAGTCATCTCTCCTTACCTCTATATGATGACGATTTTTGTCTTCTATGTGAGTTATACATAAATATCCTTGTTGTTTTTAAAAGCTGCATAGTGTTTCCTTGTGTGACAAAATTTATTTAACTGACCCTCCATTCACAGCCACATACATTGTTATTAACCTCTTATATCAAACAACCGAATATCATTGTGACAGTATCATTTTATAACTGGTGCTAGAATATATCATTTTATATTTATATTTATAAAAATATATCATTTTATAACTGGTGTAAGAAAAATAAATTTATAAGAAGCTATATAATAATTTATGATAGCTATACTTATAATATCCAAAAAGTAGAAACAATCTAATTGACCTTCAACTGGTGATGGATAAACAAATTGTGCATTCACGCAATGGAATCATATTTAGCAAGTAAATGGAGTTAACTAATGATACACATTATCACTAATGATTTTCAGTTTGGATAAATGTTGCTGAATGTCACTCCCTAAATATTGTACTAATTCACACTCGCACCACAAGGAACTAAAATTTTCTATTTCCTTGTTTTCAAACTTTTTGATCTTTGATGATTAGTTAAGTGAACATTAGAATTTTTAAGTTAGCTTGAGTTGCCTTTCTCCTAAAATAAGAGAGATTAAACATTTTCATATACTTAAAAACTGTTCTATTTCTTTTCCAGGAACTGTCCATTTCTCTGCTTATTTTTCTATTGTGTTGTTGGTCTTGTTGATTCGAAGGAGCTTCTTCTATATGAAATTTTAACTGTGTTGCAAGTAGTTTTTCAATATTTTTTAAAATTGTAGCTGTCTTTTTGATGTTGCCTTTTCTCTTCTAATTTTTATTTCTATATTAACATTTTTATGACTTGTAGTTTTTGTGTCATATTTAGAATGTACTCCCAATGCGAAATTTGTTTTTTAAATTACCCCATAACACTTTTTACTTCTTTTATGGTTTTGAGTTCTTTATGTACAAATTTCACCTGAATTTTTTTTTTTTTCAAATTGGAAATTAGGGGTGTATTCGTAACAAATTTTCCCATGGAAGTATAGCTATTTGTCCTAACATCATTTATTGAATAACTAATTTTTTCCATGATACAAAGTGCCACTTAGGTGGTAACCATATTCCCTTATATATTTTGTTTTATTGACAGAATTCTAATCTGTTCCATTAATCCAGCTGTTTACTTTTTTTTAGTTCCACACTACTTTATTTTAACTTCATAATAGGCTTAGTATTTGGCAAGTCAAATTCTCTTTTCTTCTCTTTTCCTCTTTCTCCTCTCTCTTTCTCTCTCACTCCTATTTTTTTTCAAAATATCCTTTGCATTCTTGCATGTTTTATTTTCCAAATGAACTTTAAAGCCAGTTTTTCATATAAACATTTTATTGGCATTTTATTTGTACAATATTAAGTTATAGAGTAATAATTAATTTTCTATGGATTTTCAACAAGTGAAGTACTAGTATAATATGGAGTATTAAGAAATGGCCCTACCACAAGGCACCTGGGAAACAGATTCACTCAGATATTTGTAGACTCCCTTCTGGCCTCTTTTTCTTTCTCCAGTTCCCTGGTTGGGCATTGTGTTCCTGTGTCCATGCAATGTTCTGGAGAAATGTAGACAGGAACACATTTCCTCCATGGGTGAGAACCCTGGGAGGCTTCATGGCACTTCCAATATCAGAATCATCAGAACCAGTACAAACGAGCCATTTTTTGAGAAGGCTCAGCAGAATTTCTGGCAAACCAGACTAGAGAGGAGGTTGAGGAAGAAGACAGGAGAAGAGGAAAGATGTAAAGGATGGTCCATATCTCATATCCTCAGCTTCAAATTTATATTTTTTATGTTATCTCCAAATGAAGTTTTAGCATAGCTATTGCATTTTAAAGTAATAATTGATAAATGGAAATATTAAAAATATGCCATAGTTCTTTAATGCTATTTCAACATTTCTCCCCCTCCTCCTTTTCTTCTTTTTCCTTCTCTTCTTCCTTCTTTGTAAACTACAAAAAATGAAGGTACTCAGATAGTGTTTGAATTTTAATAGGCTATATCTATATATGCAGTAGAATACACTAATTCACTTGAGTAATTTTTTTCATATATTTGGCAAAAGAAAAATAAAATCAGAGCTTTGAAGAAATCTTTTGCTTTAGGCACTCTCTGTAAGCCCTGTAAAAAAATTGTTTAACAAAGTGGGAATACAGGTAGGGAAAATTAAATAAATATTCATTAACATCAAGGAGCCATATGTATTAATGGATGATATGAAATCAAAATCAAATGGGAGAAATGGCTGATGTAGTATGTTTGATTTAATGTTTTTGTTAGGAAATTAAACGCAAACAAAGAAGGACTAACCTATAAAAATGAGCATTTGATAGACCGCTACACATTTCACCTTACTTTACATGATTTTGTGCACATTTAATATGATGTGTCTATTATTTTTTCTTATGGCCAGATGATGGGAAAAAAGGATGGTTTTGAAATTGCTAAAAGAAAATGCTAGTATCTATAGTTAGTAGTAGAGAGTCCTAAATTTTGGAATGAAAATAAAGTCCACAATGTAGTATAGCATTTTACCAGGGAAACATACATTTCCTTGTTTTTATAGATCTTCTTGATCCTAGATAAAGAACGTTTCTAAATTTTCTTGTAGTTCAGGGTTGTACAATAGTTTTTAAAGTAATATTTTGGCATTAGTTTAGGATTAACAAATCTTCAACTATCTAAACCTCCTTTTATGTGATAAAATATGTTCAGAAGCAAATTAGTTTTTTTAATGGTTATTTTAAAATGTTTCTATGGTTGGGAGGCCGAGACGGGCGGATCACGAGGTCAGAAGATCGAGGCCATTCTGGCTAACACGGTGAAACCCTGTCTCTACTAAAAAAACATACGAAAAACTAGCCGGGCAAGGTGGCGGGTGCCTGTAGTCCCAGCTACTCGGGAAGCTGAGGCAGGAGAATGGCGTGAACCCTGGAGGCGGAGCTTGCACTGAGCAGAGATCGCGCCACTGCACTCCAGTCGGGGTGACAGAGCGAGACTCCTTCTCCAAAAAAAAAAAAAAAAAAAAATTTCTATGGTTGACACATCTAAAGAAAAACTTCATTGATTTGGGATCAGCTAATGATTCTTTGATTTACCCTTCTCTTACATAGACAGTTTCCTTTCCATGAAGAAATATGATGATTACCATGAGAAACAATGTCCTATTGAAGAGTAAGGGTAGTAGAAAGTACTCTTAGGTCATAGCACCAGGATAATATTACATAATTCTCAAAACTGATCATATTTGCCCATTTCCTTCAGACATTTGTAGGTACAGAGTTTCTCTAACAACTAGAGCAAACTGTTTAAGAAAACAGCTCATCTAACAACTATCAGTCCATCTCTAACAACTGGAAAAAACTGTTTAGCAGAATTTGTTGTGGACAAAACCTTAGTTTTAATTTTTCTGCCCTAATTTCTTTTTACTCCAATTTCCTTATTTATTTTTATTATGTTATGGATATCTTGTGATGGATATTTCCTGATTCAGAATTTCTAAACAATATTAATACCTTATGGAAACCACAAGAAGAATAATGTCAAAAATATTTTTATTATGCAATAAATACATATTGATCTAAAATTGTAACCATAAAGCAAGGTAAAGAGTGAGAAGAAACTCACTCCGAGGAAGTAACCACTGTTAACAATTTAACAATTTCTAGTGTAACCTTCTAGAAATCATCTATGCATTTAAAAATAAATATTCATATACAAATATCTTATTTTTTATCTTCAACTTTTATTTTAAGTTCAAGGATACATGTGCAGGATGTGGAGGTTTCCTGCGTAGGTAAATATGTGCCATGGTGGTTTGCTGCATGGATCATTCCATCACCTAGGTATTAAACCCAGCATTAATTAGCTATTTTTCCTGATGCTCTCCCTCCTTCCACCCTCAGCCCCCGACAGGCCCAGTATGTGTTGTTCCCCCTGGGAACAAATGAGAACAAATGTGACCATAGGTTCTCATTGTTCAGCTCCCACTTATGAGAACATGTGGTGTTTGTTTTTCTGTTCCTGCATTAGTTTGCTGAGGATAACAGCTTCCAGCTCCATCCATTTCCCCTCAAAGGACATGATCTTGTTCCTTTTTATGGCTGCATAATATTCCATGTTGTATATGTACCACATTTTCTTTATCTAGTCTATCATTGATGGGCATTTTGGTCATTCCATGTTATATGCATGCATGTATCTTTATAACAGAATAATTTATATTCCTTTAGGTATATACCCATTAATGGGATTGCTGGGGTAAATTGTATTTCTGCTTCTAGATGTTTGAAAAATCACCACATTGTCTTCCACAATGGTTGAACTAATTTACACTCCCACCAACAGTGTAAAAGCATTCCTGTCTCTCACCAACCTCACCAGCATTTGTTGTTTCTGGACTTTTTTTTTTTTTTTTTTTTGAGATGGAGTCTCGCTCTGTCACCCAGGCTGGAGTGCAGTGGCGTGGTCTCCGCTCACTGCAAGCTGCACCTCCTGGGTTCACGCCATTCTCCTGCCTCAGCCTCCCGAGTAGCTGGGACTACAGGTGCCCACCACCAAGCCTGGCTAATTTTTTATACTTTTAGTAGAGACGGGGTTTCACTGTGTTAGCTAGGGTGGTCTCTATCTCCTGACCTCATGATCCACCCGCCTTGGCCTCCCAAAATGCTGGGATTACAGGCGTGAGCCACCGCGCCCGGTGTTTCTGGACTTTTTAATAATTGCCATTCTGACTGGTGTGAGATGGTATCTCATTGTGGTTTTGATTTACATTTCACTAATGATCAGTGATGTTGAACTTTTTTCATGTTTTTTTTGGGCACATGAATGTCCTCTTTTGAGAAGTGTCTGTTCACGTCCTTTGCCCACTTTTTAATGGGTTTGTTTTTTTGTGTGTAAATTTAATTTTTTATAGACTCTGGAAATAAGACATTTGTCAGGTGGATAGATTGCAAATATTTTCTCCCATTCTGTAGATTGTCTGTTTACTCTGTTGACAGTTTCTTTTGCTGTGCAGAAGCATTTTTAGCTTAATTAGATTTCATTTGTCAATGTTTGCTTTTGTTGCAATTGCTTTTGGTCTTTTTGTCATGAAATCTCTGTCCATGCCTATGTCTTGAATGGTATTACCTAGATTTTCTTCTATGGTTTTTATAGTTTGGGGTTTACAATGAAGTATTTAATCCATGTGGAGTTAATTTTTGTGTAAGGTGTAAGGAAGGGGTCTTATTTCAATTTTCTGCACATGGCTAGCCAGTTCTCTCAGTACCATTTATTAAATAGGGAATACTTTCTTCATTGCTTGTTTCGGTCAAGTATGTTAAAGATCAGAGGGTCGTAGGTATGTAGTCTTATTTCTGAGTTTTCTACTTTGCTCCATTGGTGTATGTTTCTGTTTTTGTACCAGTACCATGCTGTTTTGTTTGCAGTAGCCCTGTACTATAGTTTTAAGTCAGGTAGTGTGATGTCTCCAAGTTTGTTCTTTTTGCTTAGGATTGTCTTGACTATTTGGGCTCTTTTTTGGTTCCATATGAATTTTTAAACAGTTTTCTCTAATTCTGTGAAGAATGTCAATGGCAGTTTAATGGGAATAACATTGAATCTATAAATTACTTTGGGCAGTATAGCCATTTTTACAACATTGATACTTCCTATCCATGAGCGTGGAATGTTTTTCCATTTGTTTATGTCCTTTCTGATCTAATTTTTTTGAACAGTGGTTTGTAGTTCTCTTTAAAGAGGTCCTTCACTTCCCTTGTTAGCTGTATTTCTAGGTATTTTCTTCTTTTTGTGGCAATTGTGAATGGAAGTTTATTTGTGATTTGGCTTTCTGCTTGCCTGTTTTTGATGCATAGGAATGCTAGTGATTTTTGCTCATTGATTTTGTATCCTGAGACTTTGCTGAAGTTGCTTATCAGTTTAAGAAGCTTTTTGGCTGAGACAATGGAGTTTTCTAGATACAGGATCATGTCATCTGCAAAAAAAGATAATTGGACTTCCTCTCTTTCTATTTGAATACCCTTTATTTTTTTTTTAGCTGGAAGCTGATTGCCCGGCCAGAACTTCTATGTTGAATAGAAGTCGTGAGAGGGCATCCTTGTCTTGTGCCAGTTTTCAAGGGGAATGCTTCCAGGCTGTGTGTTTGTCATATACGGCTCTTATTATTTTGAAGTATGTTCCTTTAATACCTAGTTTATTGAGAGTTTTCATTATGATACAAAGGTTGTTGAATTTTATTGAAGGCCTTTTCTGCATCTATTAAGATAATCAGGTATTTTTTGTCTTAATTCCATTTATGTGATGAAACACATTATTGATTTTCATGTGTTGAACCAACCTTGCATCCCAGGGATGAAGCCAACTTGATCCTGGTGGATAAGCTTTTTCATGTGCTACTGAATTTGGTTTGCCAGTATTTTATTGCGGAATTTTGCATCGACATTCATCAGAGATATTGGCCTGAAATTTTCTTTTTTGTTGCTGTTGTATCTCTTCCAGGTTTTGGTATCAGGATGATGCTGGCTTCATAAAATGAGTTAGAGAGAAGTCCCTCCTTCTCAATTGTTTGGAATAATTTCAGAAGAAATGGTACCAGCTCCTCTTTGTACCTCTGGTAGAATGCAGCTGTAAATCCATCTGGTCCTGGGCTTTTCTTTTTTTTTGTTGGTAGGCCATTTCTTACTGCATCAATTTCAGAACTTGTTATTGGTTTATTCAGGAATTCTACTTCTTCCTGGTTCAGTCTTGCGAGGGTGTATGTGTCCATTAATTTATCAATTTCTTTTAGATTTTCTAGTCTATGTGTATAGAGCTATTTATAGTAATCTCTGATGGTTGGTTGTATTTCTGTGGGGTCAATGGTGATAGCCCTCTTATCATTTCTAATTGTATCTATTTAATTCTTCTCTCTTTTCTTCTCTATTAGTCTAGCTAGTATTATCTATTTTATTATTATTTTTTTTAAAAAAAAACACCTCCTGGATTTGTTGATTTTTTGAAGGTTTTTTTTTGTGTCTCTATATTCTCCAGTTCTACTCTGATCTTGGTTATTTCTTATCTTCTGCTAGCTTTGAGGTTTGTTTGCTCTTGTTTCTCTAGTTATTTTAGTTGTGAAGTTAGATTGTTAACTTGAGATCTTTCTAGGTTTTTGATGTGGGCATTAAGTGCTATAGATTTCCCTTGTAACAATGCTTTAGCTACGTCCCAGAGATGCTGGTACATTTTCTCTTTGTTCTAATTAGTTTCCAATAACTTCTTGATTTCTGCCTTAATTTCATTATTTACCCAGGAGTCATTCAGGAGTAGGTTGATCAATTTCCTTGTAGTTGTGTGGTTTTGAGTGAATTTCTTAAACTTGAGTTTTAATTTGATTGTGCTGTGGTCTGAGAGACTGTTTGTTATGATTTCAGTTCTTTTGCATTTGCTGGGAAGTGTTTTACTTCCAACTGTGTGATCAATTTTTGAGTTAGTACTGTATGGCAATGAGAAGAATGTATATTCTGTTGATTTGGAGTGGAGAGTTCTGTAGATATCTATCAGGTCCACTTGATCCAGAGCTGAGGTCAGGTCCTGAATATCTTTGTTAATTTTCTGTCATGATGATCTGTCTAATATTGACAGTGGGGTGTTAAAGTCTCCCACTATTATCGTGTGGGATTTTAAATCTCTTTGTAGGTCTCTAAGAATTTGCTTTATAAATCTTGGTGCTCCTGTATTGGGTGCATATATATTTAGGATAGTGAGCTCCTCTTGTTGAATCGAACACTTCACCATTATGTAGTGCCCTCCTTTGTCTTTTTTGATCTTTGTTGGTTTAAAGTCTGTTTTGTCAGAAACTAGGATTGCAACCCCTGCTTTTTCTGTTTTCCATTTGCTTGGTAAGTTGTACTCCATCCCTTAATTTTGAGCCTACGTGTGTCTTTGACCCATTAGATGGGTCTCTTGAAGAGAGCATACCAATGGGTCTTGGCTCTTTATCCAGCTTGCCAATCTGTGTCTTTTAATTGGGGGCATTTAACCCATTTACATTTAAGGTTAATATTATTACACGTGAATTTGATCCTCTCATGATGATGTTAGCTGGTTATTTTGCAGACTTGTTTATGTGGTTGCTTCAGAGTGTCACTTTGTACTTCATTGTGTTTTAAAAATATTGTATGCTTCACAAACTTGCATGTCATCATTGCAGAGGTGCCATGCTAATCTTCTCCATATCATTCTAATTTTAGCATATGTGCTGTCAAAGTAAGCACTGCAAATATCTTAATAATATGAGATCATATAATACCTACTATACTGTTTTCTTTTTACATGTATAAACATCTTCCAAATTAGTATTTATACTCATGTCATTTTTAAGACAGTTACTATTGCACAGTATAGATATAATTTATATAAGTAATTCCCAGGTATGTATTCCAACTTTTAATTTTTCCAGCAATGCTATGACACATGTAATTTGTTATTCCAATTCTACAGTTATAGAATTCTATACTGAAATTGAGTTTACAGTAAGATTCTATATTAGTAGCATAAGGTAAAGTAAAATGATTCTATATTAGTAGCTTAAGGTAAAGTATTTTCAAATCTGGGAAACAATAATGGTAAACTTACATGAGGGAAAAATCTGTTTTTTTTTCTTTTTACTATATTTAACATCAGTAACAACAGTAACTCTCAGACTAAAAAAAAAACCACATTGTAATTAACTTAAAGAAAATAACATGTAAAAAAGGAATCAGATGAATGCTTTCCTCACTATTTAATGGTGCTCGTTTTACTTGATAAGTTGTTAACATTTTCAGCAACTATCAGATAGTGGATATGAAATGCAGAGCTGAAAGCTCTGGTCAGGATTTGGGGTTCACAGATTCTTGTTCTTTTTCCTCAGACTGCTAAGGCTGAAATTGCTTGTCACCCTTCAGTTTGACAATAAATTGAAGTCAGTCTTGATTTCATGTTTCTCTATTGAGTTAATAAGTATACTACATTTAAAAAACAGGATGGAATCTTTCCAATAGTTAAGTTTTTCTAAGTGATTAGGAGTACTGCATGTTGCTAAATGGTCTCTCAACTTAATCCATAATAACTTCAGAGGTGTCTGCTCAAACTAAACTCAGATGACTTAAACCCCAGGGCTCTCATTAGAGAAAGTCCTCCATATTTTATTACATAGCACCATGGTTTTCCAACTACAGTCCTATGAAAGGGCTTACAGGCATGGGTGATTCTAGAAAAATCAGTTTTCTGACCTTCAAGATAGTCCTTCCTAAAACAGATCTGCCTGAGAATGAGCTTTCTTTTAGATACTGCCCCACACAAAATATTTCCCTTAAAGGGTAACGTAAAACTGTTTGGTATTTTTGCTGGTTAGGTGATTTCCAAATACATACTTAGATAAAATGGAAGGAGGCCTGATATGGTTTCTAACTTATAAGTTGTTAGAAATAATTTCTGATGAGAGTTCACCATGTCATAAATAAATAGATCCTCATTGGTTTATATTTTATAACATTAAAAGCATAAAACAAGAAATAATTGAATAGTAGTATTCAATTATTAATGCATTAAAAGGAACCATGTAAAATTACAGAAAAATTTTCACGTCTTGTGATTGCTTATCTGTAAAATGGAAGAGGAGAATCAGATGTAAGATTCTGTGTTCTTTGTACTACAAATTCAGTGCTTATTTTTCCAGTCGATAGAGACAAATTGACTATCTTGTCCTTCAAATAGCCAGTTGAGTAACTGTTTTAAATATTGAAATATGGCTAATCAAACATAATTTGACAGTTATAATAGAAACTGTCTTTTGTTAAAAACTTTCTGTCAGCTTCTGTATTTGATTCTACTTCTGTTTTCATTTAATCATTAAATTAAAGATATTACCTTCAAATACTATTAAAGACAACTGGTTGAGACACTAACTTGTATTTTACTCCAGTGTGTTTCTTCCTTTTAGCAATAACTTACCCAGTGTCTTATGCTGTCTTGCTTCAGCGTCATTGATGTTACAAGCCTTAAAGCAGAAGTTGAACACAACCTTCTTCCCCAACATTTTGTTTTTGAAAACAGAAGTCCATTTAATGGATTAAGCCAGTTTATTTCAGAGTGATATGAGAGAGAAGTTCATCTTTGGAAGGTGGTGGAAAGTGCAAAGCAGGTGGGCAGAAATACACAGAGCTCATGAGAATAAAAGATTCCTTATATCTATGGGAGGATGTGTGTATGTATCTGATGATGGGAACTATGTTCCTCTGCAGCAACCCAGGGAGAAGATAGGACTTTAGAAGGGACAGCTGAAATGTGCAGTCATGGAGACTAGACAATTGGCCAAGACTTTTACCTCCAGATAAGGTGTTACACTACATCCAAACAAACTGCCCAAGCTAGGTGTAGAAATAGCAAGAAAAGGCCAGGTGCGCTGGCTCATGCCTGTAATCCCAGCACTTTGGGAAGCCGAGGCAGGTGGATCACTTGAGGTCAAGAGATTGAGAACAGCCTAGCCAACATGGGGAAACCCCGTCTCTACTAAAAATACAAAAATTAGCTAGGTGTAATGATGCGCACCTGAGGCGGGAGAATCGCTTGAACCTGGGAGGCGGTGGTTGCAGTTAGCCGATATAGAGCCACTACACTCCAGCCTGGTGACACAGCAAGATCCCATCTCAAAAAAAAGAAAAAAAAGCAAGAAAAGCCCACCTTCTAATGGCTCACATAAGATTATACAATTTATTTTTCAGCTGTGACTATGATATAATAAAGAGTAGAAAACTTTTCTTTATTTTCAAGACAGGTTGAAAACTCTTTGGATATTGGTGCAACCTTAAAGAATACATGCTTCTGTCACCACCCTGGGTACGGTGGGCCTCAGCAATAGATTTAAATTAATTTAGAAAAACAAAGTGTTATGACATTTCTTGTAAAAATGTATGATCAAAGAAAACTCACACCTCTACATATCTACTATAATTTTCATTTTTCAGACAGTATAACTGTGATAGTCACTGACATTTTTAGCCAGGTGTTTCTGGTTTTCCTCTTCAGTACAAGGTGATTTGTACTTCCCCACACCTTGAAAGCGGGCGTGGCGACGTGATTTACTTACATCAATCAAATGTGTGTGGTGGGGGGCGGGGGAGCCGGCCTTATTTCCAGGTGGAAGCAATAAAAGTGGGTCTGCCCTCCCCCAAATAGGGTCTAGTCTTTCTCTCTGCCTCAGAGACTGGCAACGCTTCGGTTGGCTCCTCTGTCAGCTTCAGTTCTGGAGTGAGGATGACACGGAACAGAGTCTACCCACAGGTACAGGAAGTGTGAGCAAAAAGTAAGTCTTGGTCACTTAAGATGGTGCTATATCATAATTATTTCCAGAGAATAACCTTGCAGATCCTACCCAGTGCAATCAATAATGAAGCCCAGAGACTCAAACAACTTCTTTAAGTTTACTTCTTAGTGAATACATGTTCATTTCAAATACAACTTTCCCTGCTAAGCAGTTAATATTCTGTAAGTATTTATTAAGTGCCTGCTAAGGACACACCCTGCTAAGGACCCTGAGGATACTGTGTTGAACGACACAGAGTCCTTGCCTTCAAGAGAGCTACTCAGACTACTTAGCCTTTGTTCAAGAATTTGGTCAGGGGTTAGCATTAAGTTTACAATTTCTAGAATCCATTGCTTCAACCCCTCACACACACACAGCCACCTTTAAGAAATGGGAATAACATTTACCCATCTCCAGACTTTTGGGACCTCCTTTTTACTTTGTGATTTCTTAGAGTTTAACAACAGGAGTGCCTTGATCACATCTGCAAGTCATTTAAATATCCTGGGACATAATTTATCTGGGCCCTAAGGCTTGAATTAATTTAAAGCTGTAAAGTAGTCCCTTATTATCTCTGCACCTATCTTGTACTTCAATTCCCTCCTAATTATGTTTGTTCTAGATTTGCCAGCTTGAAAATTATTTTCCTTGATGGGGAAAAGAGCAAAACAGAGCACAAATAAATCTACGCTCTCTGCTTTGTTGCTTAACATATTTTTTGTAGTAAATTGTAGACTTTTCCTGAGGTGTGTGGATTGTTTGGAGCAAGCATATGTACCTGCAGCGTAGCCAAGAAAGTCTACTTAATAGGGATTAAGACAAGTTAATAACGAGTGAAGCTGAAACTAAAATTTCATATGCAGGTGTTCAAACAAATTACTCAGGTGAGCTGGATGAGATTAATGTGTGTCCGGGAGAGCTCATTGGAGGAGCACCTGGAATGTTTTTGGTACTATGAATACTCTAGCTCAAGGCATTTTCTTTCTTTCTTTCTTTCTTTTTTTTTTTTTTTTATCTGAGGCAACCTAAGGTAGCACTTTCATATTTGAACAAACAATTACAATTTCGTTAACATTTGTAAAGTACCTACTCTGTATTTGGTACTGTGTCTGTATGGTTGCTGTTACCCTAGAATGGGATAGTGATCAAAACTGTGTATCTCCACTATGAGTGCTGGTATTCAGTACTCTCTCTTATGGAAAGATTGTGGGCTTAGTTTGGGTCAGAGAAGGCTTCATTTCTGAGGTTTTTTTGTTTGTTTATCTCATCAGATTCTTGTGCAAGTTTCCCAGTATTGGATTTTGATTCCATTTAAAGCTCTATTCTGCTTTATTTATGTAAAAGCCCTTGTTTAGTCTTAAGAGTTTTCCAGTGTTTCAAGTCTTTGTAAACTTCTTCAGATTCTCTCCATTTTTTGTATTCTTACATCTTCTCAACCTTGAAGGTCTGATCTCATTACCTTGTAGAGACATGAAAATTTTCTCTTTAGTTTCTGATTACTAAATTTGGAGAGTAGCTCACATTACGTTTATAATATGAGGATTAGTACTTGGAGTCTCTGATTTTAATTCCTGACCATATGCCCTTTAGAACTTCTGACCAAAGGTACAATTCCATCTCTCTCAGAACTTTGGAAATGTTCTTTCAAAACAATATAACATTTTGCTTTTCTCTGACTCTCACTGCTTGGCTTTTATGAACTCAAAGATGTCATGGTTACACTGTCTCCCGTGGTTTCTGTTCCCTCCACATTCATAGTCCCCTCTTCCTAGATTATAAGAAGTCTACCCAAGAGTAACATTTCTTTGTTTCTTTAACCTTCAGTCAATCATTTTCAGTTTTTAGTGTGTATCACAGTGTGGTCTGCAGACAGCCTGAATCGAAATTATCTGGAGTGGTTGTTTAAAATGCACATTTCTCAGTGCTGTTTCTCAGAACCAGCTATACAATTAGCAGGGCATAGTGCAAAATTAAAGTGCAAAGCCCCATGTTGAAAAGCATTAAGAATTTTTTATGGTGACATCAAAATCTTTAAGAATTTGACACGACGGTGACAGTAAGACATTAAACCCAGCATGGGGCCCTTCTGAGCATGCCCAAAAAGCCAGCTCTATTTTTTCTTCAAAGATTCTGATTGAGGAATTTTGGAGTAGAGCCAGAAAGTTGCATTTTTAGCAAGCTCACTGTATTTTCTAATGTAGGTTGTTCTGTAGGCCTGTCTGAAAACCCTGCTCTGCGTGATGACCATTCTCATGCCCACAGCAAATTCAAACAGTAATATTCGAGGTTACGTGCTTTCAGAAGATAAACATTTTACCAATACATTTTGCCTTGGTGCCTATTTTCCATTGTATTTTAGAAAATCATTCACATATAGTCTGACAGGGTTATTTATAATATTATTCCACAGGAATATCCCATCTTGTCTCTTTTGTATTAAATAAATGCCTTTGTTCAGGTGGTTCAATCTTTAGATTTTTAGCTATATACATGCAGACATTGTGACATAGACAGGTTTATGATATACACTTATGCACCATGTAACGATATTTTGTTCAGTGACAGACTACATATGAGGCAATGGTCTCTTAAGATTATAATACTGTATTTTTACTATTTTTTTATATTTATATACACAAATACCATTGTGTTACAGTTGCCTAAAGTATTCAGTACAGTGATGTATACAGTTTTTTAGCCTAGAAGAAATAGGCTATACCATACAGCCTAGGTGTGTAATAGGCTGTAGCATCTAGATTTGTGTAAGTAACTCTATAATAATTACACAATGATGAAAACGCCTAACAGTGCATTTCTTAGAAGGTATCCCTGTTGTTAAGCGATGTGTAACTGTATAGTTAAGAAAATCTCTATTTGAATACTTAGCATGTACTTCTAGATTATTTGGGGGGAAAAATGTAAAGCAATATATAACAGGAAAAATGTTTTTGTAAAACAAATAGGAAAATGCTAAAAAGTGGCCTCTACTGGATATAGAAGTCTGAGAATATATACCTATATATGTATATATTTTTGCTCTGCATGAGCATAAAATACTTATATATGTATTTAAAAATACATATATGTCTAGTTTTATAAAGAATAAAGATTTTAAATATATGGTCCCAATACATGCATATACCTTGGCCCAGCAGACAACACATATTAAGATGATCACCTTAAAATGTAAATGAAATCACATTTGTCAGTTGATGTTAATGGCGTAAATCCTCTTAATTTCTAGATATTGTGTATTGGTGCATAAACATTTAATTTGAGCCACTTTTTCATTAACTTCTTCAGAGCTTCTGGGTGCCTTCTCTAGTGTGTTGTATGTTACTCAATCTTTTCTCAGGTTTAATTTTATCTATGCATTTTCAACACTTCCACTGAAATTTCTGTTCAATTCCACAGCCATATATGTATTCATTGAGCACAGGTCATATTGCATGTTAGACAAAGAGACTATAAAAATAAAAACTAGTAGGATACAAGCTGTTCCTTTAAAGAGTTCAAATGAAGTTTAAATTAGTAAGTGAACATTTATAGTGATAATACATCATACCCTAATATATGTATATATATATTTTCTTCCATGGCTCTGGGCTCATAACTCCCAAACCTCTTGTTACAGTAAGCTGAATCTTCCACTCTGGTCTTTTCCTGCTCTCCTTTTACCTGCCCATGGCAGCACTTGAAGCTGGTTGTGGGTTACAAGAACGTCATTCTAGAAAGGGTCCTGACTTGTGCCCCAGAGGAAAGAATATTGCACAGAAAGGCCTAAAATAATCTGAACAGACAGGACTTACTGTGTTTAGATCATATCGTTTTGTCCAATCACATGTCGTCATGGTTGTCCATGCTTCAATCATGCCCTGCCAGTGAAGTCTCCCTAAAAAACCCAAGAAGACAAGGTTCAGGAGCTTCTGGATAGCTGAACACAGAGAGGTTCCTGGAGGGTGGCACACTCAGGGAGGGCATAGATGCTCTGTGCTTTTTCCCTGTTCCTCACCCAGTGCATCTCTTCATCTGTATCCTTTGTAATACCCTTTATAATAACTAGTAAATGTGTTTTCCTGAATTCTGTGAGCTGCTCTAACTAATGAAACCCAAAGAAGGGGTTGTGAGAACCCCAACTTGAAGCAAGTTGGTCAGAAGTTCTACAGTCCTAGACATGCAGCTGGTGGGAAGCGAGGAGGAGCTTTTGTGGAATTGAGCGCTCAACCTGTGGGATCTAATTCTATCTCCAGATAGATAGTGTCAATTGAATTGGAAGACACACAGCTGGTGTCTGCTGCAGAATTGCTTGCTTGCTGGTGAGGAGGAATCACCACGTATTTTGGGGTCACATATTTTGAAGTGTATGTTGATTGTTGTTGTGTTGGTGTGAGAGTAGAGGAAAAACATAGCTTGCTTTTCCAAGCAGTAATGCATGCCAAACCCAACAATTAAGTTAAACTCAAGATGCTATTGGAGCTCCATAAAGAAATGCCTACTGCACCCAGATTAGGTTGTGAGAAAGTAGTTCAGAAAATGTTCCCTGAAATAGGTACAAACTAAGTGAGGCTAGAACAATGAGTCAATTCAGCAAAGATTGGGATAAAGGTTGTGCATCAGTCAGGGTTCTCTAGAGGGACAGAACTAATAGGATAGATGTATATATGAAAGGGAGTTTATTAAGGAGTATTGACTTACACAGTCTTAAGGTGAAGTCCAGCAATTGGCTGTATTCAAGGAGCAAGGAAGCCAGATGGATGTATTTGCTTCCCCTTCTGCCAGGATTGTAAGTTTCCTGAGGCCTTCCCAGCCATGCTAAACTGTGAGCCAATTAAACCTCTTTCCTTTATAAATTACCCAGTCGTGGGTATGTCTTTACAAGCAGCATGAGAGTGGACTAATACATACAGTTTGCAATGAGTGGACTGGCTACAAAAATAACAAAGGGCAGAGTTTTGAAAAATGCTTTAAGTTAGGGGCTAAGACAAAGAATACATATTTGTTTATCTAGGTGAAGAATTTTAAACTTTATTCTAAAGGAAGGGGAATATTGACACATTTTAACCAAGAAGGTGATCAGATTTTCATCTGTAGTAAACAAGCCCCCTGAATTACCCATTCTCAGTTGTAAAGAATATTTTACCCCTGTCCAAATAACAGCTTAAATCATGATCCAAAAGAAAGATTCTCCTCTTTGACACTATCTAGTAGTACCAGCTTTTGTCTACATTCTCTTTAAAGACATAACGGCACAATAAAAAAGAATTGAGATTCCCATCTGCATAATAAACCCTTTTTTAAATTTCTAATTAGTACTTTAAGGGACCTGGAAGCACTTTAGAGTTTCTTCAGAAGGTGCCATACAGTCTATAAGGGCATCAACAATTTGGTCATAAATGGGAAAAAATGGGTCTGAAGCCATCTGGTATGCTCTTGTCAGCTCTGCATCTAAAATCCTTAAAGATCAAATATCTTCCCATTTGCCACATCACATTCCCATATGGTTGCTCAATTTTTCACTACTACACGTTCTATTCTTGTATAGAAAAGAAAAAAGTTCCTGTTGAGCCTAGTCCTAAATAAGTGTATGTTATTCCTTAAGTAGAAATAATATAAATTGTAAGAGACAACATTGGTTGCTGTTATTCATTACAGCTTTCACACTTGACCATTTTCCCCTAAATATATTAAAAAAAAAAAAAAAAACAAAAGCTTCCCCTTAAGACCTCATTATTGAGTATGAAATTTAGAAAAACATTGTATAGAGGGACAGGTAATTGTCTCATACCTACTTGCTTTACAGCATTACAAAAATCAATTTATCAGCAACAACCACTAACTATAGGTGATATTACCTATTCAAACTTAAGAGACATTTGAACTCTAGGAATCTCACTGCTTACGAAGATGTTATTGTCAATTTTCATTAATATGTATACTGAAGAATTTGCTATAATAATGGTCATTATATTTCCACAAAATCTATAGCATTACAAATCTAAAAGACATCAAGGACAATGTTGCTATCTAAATGTTAATTCCTGCTGATCATTAGCATTCACTTAGAAGTTACTTTTTCAAGTCTAAATTTTTCTTACATTCCTATTATTTTGAGTAAATAATTTGCCGGACCTGTTTTATAAATCTAACTTTGTATTCTTTTAAAATTTACTTTTCACATAAAATAATTGGTTCACTATCTTTCAGAGACATAAAGAAGTTTTTCTTTCTAAATATAAAAATGTGTTCCCCAGTAAAATATTTTCTTTTTTTTTTTTTTAATTTATTTATTATTATTATACTTTAAGTTGTAGGGTACATGTGCATAACGTGCAGGTTTGTTACATATGTATACTTGTGCCATGTTGGTGTGCTACACCCATCAACTCGTCATTTACATCAGGTATAACTCCCAATGCAATCCCTCCCCCCTCCCCGTGATAGGCCCCGGTGTGTGATATTCCCCTTCCTGAGTCCAAGTGATCTCATTGTTCAGTTTCCCCCTATGAGTGAGAACATGCGGTGTTTGGTTTTCTGTTCTTGTGATAGTTTGCTAAGAATGATGGTTTCCAGCTGCATCCATGTCCCTACAAAGGACACAAACTCATCCTTTTTTATGGCTGCATAGTATTCCATGGTGTATATGTGCCACATTTTCTTAATCCAGTCTGTCACAGATGGACATTTGGGCTGATTCCAAGTCTTTGCTATTGTGAATAGTGCTGCAATAAACATAGGTGTGCATGTGTCTTTATAGCAGCATAATTTATAATCCTTTGGGTATATCCCCAGTAATGGGATGGCTGGGTCATATGGTACATCTAGTTCTAGATCCTTGAGGAATCGCCATACTGTTTTCCATAATGGTTGAACTAGTTTACAATCCCACCAACAGTGTAAAAGTGTTCCTATTTCTCCACATCCTCTCCAGCACCTGTTTTTTCCTGACTTTTTAATGATAGCCATTCTAACTGGTGTGAGATGGTATCTCATTGTGGTTTTGATTTGCATTTCTCTGATGGCCAGTGATGATGAGCATTTTTTCATATGTCTGTTGGCTGTATGAATGTCTTCTTTTGAGAAGTGTCTGTTCATATCCTTTGCCCACTTTTTGATGGGGTTGTTTGTTTTTTTCTTGTAAATTTGTTTGAGTTCTTTGTAGGTTCTGGATATTAGCCCTTTGTCAGATGAGTAGATTGCAAAAATTTTCTCCCATTCTGTAGGTTGCCTGTTCACTCTGATGGTAGTTTCTTTTGCTGTGCAGAAGCTCTTTAGTTTAATTAGATCCCATTTGTCAATTTTAGCTTTTGCTGCCGTTGCTTTTGGTGTTTTAGACATGAAGTCTTTGCCCATGCCTATGTCCTGAATGGTACTACCTAGGTTTTCCTCTAGGATTTTTATGGTATTAGGTCTAACATTTAAGTCTCTAATCCATCTTGAATTAATTTTCAAGGAGTAAGGAAAGGATCCAGTTTCAGCTTTCTACTTATGGCTAGCCAATTTTCCCAGCACCATTTATTAAATAGGGAATCCTTTCCCCATTTCTTGTTTCTCTCAGGTTTGTCAAAGATCAGATGGCTGTAGATGTGTGGTATTATTTCTGAGGACTCTGTCCTGTGCCATTGGTCTATATCTCTGTTTTGGTACCAGTACCATGCTGTTTTGGTTACTGTAGCCTTGTAGTATAGTTTGAAGTCAGGTAGCGTGATGCCTCCAGCTTTGTTCTTTTGACTTAGGATTGTCTTGGAGATGCGGGCTCTTTTTTGGTTCCATATGAACTTTAAAGCAGTTTTTTCCAATTCTGTGAAGAAACTCATTGGTAGCTTGATGGGGATGGCATTGAATCTATAAATTACCTTGGGCAGTATGGCCATTTTCACGATATTGATTCTTCCTATCCATGAGCATGGTATGTTCTTCCATTTGTTTGTGTCCTCTTTTATTTCACTGAGCAGTGGTTTGTAGTTCTCCTTGAAGAGGTCCTTTACATCCCTTGGAAGTTGGATTCCTAGGTATTTTATTCTCTTTGAAGCAATTGTGAATGGAAGTTCACTCATGATTTGGCTCTCTGTTTGTCTGTTACTGGTGTATAAGAATGCTTGTGATTTTTGCACATCAATTTTGTATCCTGAGACTTTGCTGAAGTTACTTATCAGCTTAAGGAGATTTTGGGCTGAGACAATGGGGTTTTCTAAATATACAATCATGTCATCTGTAAAGAGGGACAATTTGACTTCTTGTTTTCCTAACTGAATACCCTTGATTTCTTTCTCTTGCCTAATTGCCCTAGCCAGAACTTCCAACACTATGTTGAATAGGAGTGGTGAGAGAGGGCATCCCTGTCTTGTGCCAGTTTTCAAAGGGAATTTTTCCAGTTTTTGCCCATTCAGTATGATATTGGCTGTGGGTTTGTCATAAATAGCTCTTATTATTTTGAGGTACGTTCCATCAATACCGAATTTATTGAGCGTTTTTAGCATGAAGGGCTGTTGAATTTTGTCAAAAGCCTTTTCTGCGTCTATTGAGATAATCATGTGGTTCTTGTCTTTGGTTCTGTTTATATGCTGGATTATGTTTATTGATTTGCGAATGTTGAACCAGCCTTGCATCCCAGGAATGAAGCCCACTTGATCGTGGTGGATAAGCTTTTTGATGTGTTGTTGAATCCGGTTTGCCAGTATTTTATTGAGGATTCTTGCATCGATGTTCATCAGGGATATTGGTCTAAAATTCTCTTTTTTTGTTGTGTCTCTGCCAGGCTTTGGTATCAGGATGATGTTGGCCTCATAAAGTGAGTTAGGGAGGATTCCCTCTTTTTCTATTGATTGGAATAGTTTCAGAAGGAATGGTACCAACTCCTCCTTGTACCTCTGGTAGAATTCAGCTGTGAATCCATCTGGTCCTGGACTTTTTTTGGTTGGTAGGCTATTAATTATTGCCTCAATTTCAGAGCCTACTATTGGTCTATTCAGGGATTCAATTTCTTCCTGGTTTAGTCTTGGAAGAGTGTAAGTGTCCAGGAAATTATCCATTTCTTCTAGATTTTCCAGTTTATTTGCGTAGAGGTGTTTATAGTATTCTCTGATGGTAGTTTGTATTTCTGTGGGGTCGGTGGTGATATCCCCTTTATCATTTTTAATTGCGTCGATTTGATTCTTCTCTCTTTTCTTTATTAGTCTTGCTAGTGGTCTGTCAATTTTGTTGATCTTTTCAAAAAACCAACTCCTGGATTCATTGATTTTTTGGAGGGTTTTTTGGGTTTCTATTTCCTTCAGTTCTGCTCTGATCTTAGTTATTTCTTGCCTTCTGCTAGCTTTGGAATGTGTTTGCTCTTGCTTCTCTAGTTCTTTTAATTGCGATGTTAGAGTGTCAATTTTAGATCTTTCCTGCTTTCTCTTGTGGGCATTTAGTGCTATAAATTTCCCTCTACACACTGCTTTAAATGTGTCTCAGAGATTCTGGTATGTTGTATCTTTGTTCTCATTGGTTTCAAAGAACATCTTTATTTCTGCCTTCATTTCATTATGTACCCAGTAGTCATTCAGGAGCAGGTTGTTCAGTTTCCATGTAGTTGAGCGGTTTTGATTGAGTTTCTTAGTCCTGAGTTCTAGTTTGATTGCACTGTGGTCTGAGAGACAGTTTGTTATAATTTCTGTTCTTGTACATTTGCTGAGGAGTGCTTTACTTCCAATTATGTGGTCAATTTTGGAGTAAGTACGATGTGGTGCTGAGAAGAACGTATATTCTGTTGATTTGGGGTGGAGAGTTCTATAGATGTCTATTAGGTCTGCTTGCTGCAGAGATGAGTTCAATTCCTGGATATCCTTGTTAACTTTCTGTCTCGTTGATCTGTCTAATGTTGACAGTGGAGTGTTGAAGTCTCCCATTATTATTGTATGGGAGTCTAAGTCTCTTTGTAAGTCTCTAAGGACTTGCTTTATGAATCTGGGTGCTCCTGTATTGGGTGCATATATATTTAGGATAGTTAGCTCTTCCTGTTGAATTGATCCCTTTACCATTATGTAATGGCCTTCTTTGTCTCTTTTGATCTTTGATGGTTTAAAGTCTGTTTTATCAGAGACTAGGATTGCAACCCCTGCTTTTTTTTGTTCTCCATTTGCTTGGTAAATCTTCCTCCATCCCTTTATTTTGAGCCTATGTATGTCTCTGCGTGTGAGATGGGTCTCCTGAATACAGCAGACTGATGGGTCTTGACTCTTTATCCAGTTTGCCAGTCTGTGTCTTTTCATTGGAGCATTTAGTCCATTTACATTTAAGGTTAAGATTGTTATGTGTGAACTTGATCCTGCCATTATGATATTAACTGGTTATTTTGCTCGTTAGTTGATGCGGTTTCTTCCTAGCCTCGATGGTCTTTACATTTTGGCATGTTTTTGCAATGGCTGGTTCCGGTTGTTCCTTTCCATGTTGAGTGCTTCCTTCAGGGTCTCTTGTAAGGCAGGCCTAGTGGTGACAAAATCTCTAAGCATTTGCTTATCTGTAAAGGATTTTATTTCTCCTTCACTTATGAAACTTAGTTTGGCTGGATATGAAATTCTGGGTTTAAAATTCTTTTCTTTAAGAATGTTGAATATTGGTCCCCACTCTCTTCTGGCTTGTAGAGTTTCTGCCGAGAGATCTGCTGTTAGTCTGATGGGCTTCCCTTTGTGGGTAACCCGACCTTTCTCTCTGGCTGCCCTTAAGATTTTTTCCTTCATTTCAACTTTGGTGAATCTGGCAATTATGTGTCTTGGAGTTGCTCTTCTTGAGGAGTATCTTTGTGGCATTCTCTGTATTTCCTGGATTTGAATGTTGGCCTGCCCTACTAGGTTGGGGAAATTCTCCTGGATGATATCCTGAAGAGTGTTTTCCAACTTGGTTCCATTTTCCCCCTCACTTTCAGGCACCCCAATCAGACGTAGATTTGGTCTTTTTACATAATCCCATACTTCTTGCAGGCTTTGTTCATTTCTTTTTCTTCTTTTTTCTTTTGGTTTTTCTTCTCGCTTCATTTCATTCATTTGATCCTCAATCGCTGATACTCTTTCTTCCAGTTGATCGAGTCAGTTACTGAAGCTTGTGCATTTGTCACGTATTTCTCGTGTCATGGTTTTCATCTCTTTCATTTCGTTTAGGACCTTCTCTGCATTAATTACTCTAGCCATCAATTCTTCCACTTTTTTTTCAAGATTTTTAGTTTCTTTGCGCTGGGTACGTAATTCCTCCTTTAGCTCTGAGAAATTTGATGGACTGAAGCCTTCTTCTCTCATCTCGTCAAAGTCATTCTCCGTCCAGCTTTGATCCGTTGCTGGCGATGAGCTGCACTCCTTTGCCAGGGGAGATGCACTCTTATTTTTTGAATTTCCAGCTTTTCTGCCCTGCTTTTTCCCCATCTTTGTGGTTTTATCTGCCTCTGGTCTTTGATGATGGTGATGTACTGATGGGGTTTTGGTGTAGATGTCCTTCCTGTTTGATAGTTTTCCTTCTAACAGTCAGGACCCTCAGCTGTAGGTCTGTTGGAGATTGCTTGAGGTCCACTCCAGACCCTGTTTGCCTGGGTATCAGCAGCAGAGGCTGCAGAAGATAGAATATTTCTGAACAGCGAGTGTACCTGTCTGATTCTTGCTTTGGAAGCTTCCTCTCAGGGGTGTACTCCACCCTGTGAGGTGTGGGGTGTCAGACTGCCCCTAGTGGGGGATGTCTCCCAGTTAGGCTACTCAGGGGTCAGGGACCCACTTGAGCAGGCAGTCTGTCCCTTCTCAGATCTCAACCTCCGTGTTGGGAGATCCACTGCTCTCTTCAAAGCTGTCAGACAGAGTCGTTTGCGTCTGCAGAGCTTTCTGCTGCTTTTTTGTTGTTGTTGTTGTTGTTGTGTAGCTGTGCCCTGTCCCCAGAGGTGGAGTCTACAGAGACAGGCAGGTTTCCTTGAGCTGCTGTGAGCTCCACCCAGTTGGAGCTTCCCAGCAGCTTTGTTTACCTACTTAAGCCTCAGCAATGGCAGGCGCCCCTCCCCCAGCCTGGCTGCTGCCTTGCAGGTAGATCACAGACTGCTGTGCTAGCAATGAGGGAGGCTCCGTGGGCGTGGGACCCTCCCGGCCAGGTGTGGGATATGATCTCCTGGTGTGCCTGTTTGCTTAAAGCGCAGTATTGGGGTGGGAGTTACCCAATTTTCCAGGTGTTGTGTGTCTCAGTTCCCCTGGCTAGGAAAAGGGATTCCCTTCCCCCTTGCGCTTCCCAGGTGAGGCGGTGCCTCGCCCTGCTTCAGCTCTCGCTGGTTGGGCTGCAGCAGCTGACCAGCACCGATCCTCTAGCACCGATCATCTCACTCCCCAGTGAGATGAACCCAGTACCTCAGTTGAAAATGCAGAAATCACCGGTCTTCTGTGTCACTGGCGCTGGGAGTTGGAGACTGGAGCTGTTCCTATTCGGCCATCTTGCTCCGCCCCCTAAAATATTTTCTTTACACTGTATTTCCTTTATTGCTTCCATTTTAAGGTGACATTATGGGAGGAACAGTAATTGCCTTGTTCATTTTGATTTATTTGGCTCTATGCCTCCTTACCTTGCTAATGAAAAATATACTGTCCTACATGGGTTATTTATGATGTGATTCCATAAGATGCTTTTTGCATTTCCAGCCCACAGGATAATATATTAGCTTAAAACTACCTAATAGGAAAGAACTTGTTGCATTTTGTTGTTGTTTTTGTTCTGTCTTCCTACCTGATGGGTAACTTAAAGCAAAGATATATTTGTAATTGTAAGGACTAAGAGGCAAAAGACAAATGGCAACTGTTGTCAAAATGAGAGCTTTTGCTAAGACCTGTTCTTTTTCCTAATTTCCTATGAGTCCCGCTACATAAGTGAAATCTTATTCTTGCTTCCTTTCTCAAACTGTCAGTACTGTCTGTTGTGTGATTACTTACCAACAGGTCAGAGAACTACTTTTGTTTCATCAGAAATGAGTAAATGTGGCCACTTTCTTCCTAAAGGAGCAGATGTCTATGAAAATATTTGTAAGTCACCATGGAATTTGTACAAAGGTAGCTTCATTTGTTTTATTACCAAGGAAGAGGGTAGCATCACATAGAATATAATTTCAAATCCAGAAATAAATCCATATATCTATAGTGACTTATTTTCAACAAAGATGCCACGAACGTACATTGGGAAGAGACAGTCTCTTCAGCAAATGGTGTTGGGAAAACTGGACGTCCATATGCAGAAGAATGAAAGAAGACCCCTCTCTCTTGCCAAATATAAAAATCGAATTAAAATAGATTAAAGACTTAAATCTAGGACTTGAAACTCTGAAACCACTAAAAAAAAAAAAAAAAAAAAAAAAAAAAAAAAAAAAATCTTTGGAGAAACTCTCCAGGACATCGGCCTGGGCAAAGGTTTCTTACTGTTCCACAAGCATTGGCAACCAAAGCAAAAATGGACAAATAGAATTACATCAGGTTAAAAAACTTCTGCATAGTAAAGAAAACAGTCAACAAAGTGAAGAGACAACCCACAGAATGGGAGAAAATATTTCCAAACTATCATCTGACAAAGGATTGATCACCAAAATATATAAGGAGCTCAAATAACTCAATAGGAAAAAATCTAACAATCCATTTTACAAATGGGCAAAAGATCGAAACAGACATTTCTCAAAAGGCATACAAATGGCAAACAGGCATTAGAAAAAATGCATCAGAAAATTGCAAATCAAAACTACAATGATATATCATCTCTCCTCATTTAAAATGGCTTTTATTCAAAAATAGGCAATAACAAATGCTGGCAAGGATGTGGGGAAAAGGGAACCCTCATACACTGTTGGTGGGAATGTAAATGTTCTTCAGTCACTGTGAAGAGCAAAGGAAATCAGTGTATTCAAGAGATGTCTGCTCTCTCGTGTTTATTGCAGCACTATTTGCAAAAGGGAAGATTTGGAAGCAACTTGTAACCAGGTAACAGATGAATAAAGAAAGAAAATGTGGTACATGTACACAATGGAGTACTATTCAGACATAGGAAAGAATGAGATTCTGTCATCTGCAACAACATGAATGGAGCTTGAGGATGTTATGTTAAGTGATGTAAGCCAGGTAGAGAAAGACACACTTTGCATATTCTCACTCATCTGTGGGAGCTAAAAATTAAAACATTTGAACTTACGGAGACAGGGAGTAGAATAACAGTTACGAGAGGCTGGGAAGAGGCTGGGAAGGGTAGTTGGTGGAGGCAGGTGATTAATGGGTACAAAAACATAGAATGAATAAGATCCAGTATCTCATAACAGGGTGACTACAGTCAACAATAAATTATTGTACATCTTAAAATAACTAAAAGAGTATAATTGGAATGTTTGTAACCCAAAGAAATGATAAATGTTTGAGGTGATGAATACCCAATTTACCCAGATGTGATTACTACATACTGTATACCTGTATCAAAATATCTCAGGTACCCCATAAATATATATACCTACTATGTTCTCATCAAAATTTAAAATTAAAATAATATGTAATATTTTCCAGGAAAAAAACTCACGTGTTAGCAGAGTAAGAAGAACATTTTCTGCCATAAGTTTATTATTGTCAATATGTTTGAGTCCAGAAAATGTTTTCTCTTAATAAGTTTATATTAAATGAAAAAAATACATAAATTGTTTAGTGGCAAGACTTTACACTTCATATTTTCTGATGCTCTTACAAAGCTTGTTTTCATATGAATAGTCTTTAAGTTTTAAATGAGTTGATTTTATTTCCATATTGAATAGCATATTATTTTGTTATTGTTGTTCATATGTGAATCCGATAGAGGTAGATGGGAAGACTGAGAGTTGAAACAGGATAATACTTAACATGAAGCCATACGTTCCTTGAGAACAGGCTGTCTCAGAGCCACCTTGGGACTGAAGACTGCATAGGGAAAGGAAATGTCAGAGTCTCTGTCTTTCAGACTATTGCCAAGAGGAATGGTCTACAGACTCGCCCAGAATCTTGAGTCCATGCGAATGTTTGAGCAGTTCGTAAGCTTGGTCCTGGATATTATTAGATTTCTCCAACAAATCTGACATAATTCAAAAAGTCAAATATGTATAGAAATGTCATAAATGCAGAATATGTTCTTGTACCAATTGACATGAACTGACTACAGGTATACAATGAGAAAAAGCCAGAATTGTATTAAAACAGAAAACGTCCCCTAAACTAGGAGGGAGTCAAGAGACCAAAGAATGACTCAGACAAGTCCAGCTTGGCAAGTAGATGAGTTTATTAGGATTTACATACGAGGCACTCCCGGATGGCAGCAGAACAGCTTGAGAGATTTGCACTGCCTCCCATCCGTAAGCTGCTTTTAAGCTAGTTTTCTGGCACTTTGTCTACTGTTTGTGTGATGGGACTGGTATCCTTGGTAGTTCTCAGATACTCTGCAGGATTCTTGGCTTCTCAGGGACACCTGCTTTTCAGCTGGGCACCATAGCCTTCACTCATCAACTTGCATTCAAAACATGTCACACTACAGGTCTTTTAATTGACAGTGCTTAGTTTTGTCTTACTTTTTTTTCTTTATGTACACTGTCATAAGTACCTATTTTTCAAAGACATCCACAGGGCCAAGACATTTATATATTTTACTATTTTAAATGTGTTGGTTGGTTATAAACAACCAAGAAAGACATTTATACATTTTCACTAAAGACTATCATGTTTGTTTCTACAACTTCCTATCAGGCACATTTGTAGAAATGTTTTTCAGCATTAATAATTCAAAACTTAGTTTTAAGCAGCTAGCCCACTATAGTCGGATTACAGTAAAGACATTAATTCTTTTTTTTTTTTTCCCAAAGGCCTTCCAATATGAACTTCATTTAAAATTCATTGGTTCTTTTTTCAGATCATCCTCTCTCCCTAGATTTTCATAGTTGCTGTTAATCTTAAAGATGTTTCACACAAATGCATAGAGACAGATACAAGACAAATGAATACAGAAAATTCTATGAAAAGAAAAAGATGTACTTTAATTGCTTATGAACTTTATAATATTGTTGAGAACCATTATTTGTCAGGGAGTGATAAAAATTCCCACATGAATGCATGTACTATAATTATAATTTGTAATGATTCAACACTCTTGTAGTCAGAGCAAAGTGCTCTTCTGCCTGCATTGTGTTTTGATGTATTTGTAGGTGTTATGAATCCAAAGACTCATAGATGGTCATTTTAACCTGAGATGCTCTGTTGTAGGAGAGCTTCTTCAATACATTAACCTCATTTAAATAGACACAAAATGCTAAATCAAGAAAATTATTTCTGATCATTTTAGAAATCAGTAATGACTTCATAACAGTGACATCTCTTTTGGGCGTTTGACAAACAGTATCTTTTCTGGTAAGGAAGAGTAACGGAGAATTTAATAATCATGGATATGATTAGGGGAAAAAACTGAATCTGTTCATTATAATTATAATAGGTAGTATAATTAGAGATGCCTGGACAACCAGAGCAGTGGAAAGAGCAAAGAATGTGTAAAGAATGAAGAGGAGGCTGGGGAAAGCTTCAATTGTAATGCCATTTCAGAGTTAGAGTTGTAAAAATCAATGGAAGCAGTAAACAAGAGAACTGACTCCACTAATGCATAGTGTGCATAGTGGGAATGATATGCAAATTATATATAAATGCATTCTAACCGTATATGAATGCAAATAGTAGAATCATATTTGGAAAAAGACATCAGTTCTTTGCAACACTGTATACTGTCCTAGAGATCCTTCTTTTTTTGTAAGATAAAAAAAGATTGCCCCCAAGCCTAAAGCAACACGTATCCATAGTTTTGAATCGAAGCCAGGATTGATACTTTACCGATGTCTTTGAAATAAACATGGTTGATGACAGAAGACATATAAATCATCCTAAGAAATCTTGTGACCTTGATCTTTGCTACTTAAGGGGTATGTCTTAGACTCGGGACCCCTTAGGTGGTGAGTTGATAGTTTATATGCTATGCTATTTTATAAATAATTGCTAAAAAGTGTCTCAGGAACACTGTGTAATCCTTTAAATTTGTAGTTGTAGGGGCCCTTAATTTTAAGGTAAATTATTTTGCTGTACAATAAAATAATTAAAAATGTTCAATCCAGGCCCAACTCAGGACTATGCCAATTCGTATACCGTTTTCTAATTAAGAAAAAAATAAAGTGAAATTAGTAGGCACACATTTTTAATATCTCATAATTAAACTAAACAATACAAATAAACAGATGTTTGGCTGAAAGGGAACAGAGAGAGAAAACAAAGGGAGAAAGGACATCATAGGTTCTCAGAATAGCCTACCCAATGAGGGAAGGCGAAGGAGAGTGAAGTTACCGGCAACCCAGAAAATTGCTTGCTTTTTTGTTTTGCTTTTCTCAAGCATACACAGATCCAGCTCCCCATACCATCTTCTCCACACTTACGCCTGTCCCTTGTCCTTGATGGAACCGTCTTTCTCTTATGTATCGTTCCTTCCCTGCCTTCCTTGTTTTGCTTTTTCTTCATTCCTCCTTGACCGGTGGAAGACATTTCATTACACGTGTGCTTGGAAACTTTGATGCCCTAGTCTGGCTCAGTAAATATCTCTGTATGTACCTTGTCATCAATGTGACACTTGAGCACTGGGCTTGACTGATAGCAGCAAGTATCAGGATACAGCATTCATTCTAGCAACAATACGGTACTTTTCTGGTGGAGGAAGCATGGACGAGGCTTTTGGAAACTTGAGTTCTAGGCCTGACTCTGGCTCTCTTGAGCAGTTTGACCTTGGATAATCAAGTCCTTACTTCTGGTGTCAATTTCAGGTCTGTGAAGTGATTGTGTTGATTTTCTGTATTCCTTCCTTGGCTAATTTAGTCCAACCTCATTTTAGGGATAGAGAAATTAAGCTATGGAGAGAGTTATCTACAAATATCTCATTTATCTTGTATTAATATTAGTTTGCATTTATATTACTTCATTTATGTAGAATTGTATTTATGTAGAATTTTATGTGTGTATAAAATACAACTATTGAGGATCCCCACTGCCCACTCAAAACAACAAAATTCACCTCCCTAAATTATCTGTTCTTCAAACAATACGTCATCCAGGTATACTACTAACCATAATCCTCCCAGGTATTTTGTTTTAGAATGGGGAATAATATGAACAGTTGAGTAGTAGAAGTGAGAGACTAGAGATTTTTGTTGCAAATAAAGTTATCCAGGGAAAGGGGAATGGTCAAGAACAACACACTTTCTGGAACAGGAAAATTAGAGTGGTCTGACTACTCTTATAAAATGAGCAGGTATACGTTTATATAATACGGTTGTTGTTTTTTTTTCAATAAAAATCTAAGTTGTAAAGATGTTGTCATTCTATTTTATTAGAAGTCATATTACATGCCGAAATTTACACACATTCATTTACATACAAATATTAAGTGAAAAACTATTTTTGATATATTTGTTATTTAAATATAAACTTGTGACAACTTGTGGCACAAGTTTATTTTATTTTTAAGATGGGGGTCTCGCTCTGTCATCCAGGCTGGTGTGCAATCACTGCTTACTGAAGCCTCTACCTCTCAAGTTCAAGCAATCCTCCTACCTCAGCCTCCTGAGAAGCTGGGACCACAAGCATATGCTACTACACCCAGCTATTTCTTTTCTTTTCTTTTTTTTTAAAGAGACAACGTCTCCCTATGTTTCCCAGGCTGGTTTCAAATTCCTCAGCTCAAGTGATCCTCTCACCTTGGCCTCCCAAAGGGATGGGATTATAGGTGTGAGCCACCTTGCCTGGCCTGTAGCACAAGTTTAAATATTTTATTACAAGAATATCTGCTTTCCTCAATAAAGGCTAGAAAAAATCGAATAGGAAAAGTGCTCTTGGAAGGAGAGGCACCTCCGGCCTGATTTATCTACTCTTATCTATCTACATTAAGCTAATTGAAAGAAAAAATCATGTTTGGTGTGAAACAACCAAAATCTATTATGTGAGGGACTTCCCACAGAGTGAGTTAGATAGAAAGACTAATACAGTTAGCTAAACTTGTGCCAAACCTATTAAAATGTACGTTTTAAAGTATACTTTACAGACAAAAACAAACGGTTATTATTATAATCTATGAATATAATTCATAATACAAGCCATGATATTTGAAACTTTGAGCCCTTCAGTAATTCTTTAGTGTGCATTGTGTATGTGTATATGTGTGTAATGGTCGTAGGGGCTGGCAAACAAGAATGATTTTTATCTTAAATAATGTTAGTGTTCCCAAGTTTATTTCCTTAAGTACTGCCCTGCTGAATTTTCTTAGTCAATATTGCCCCCTTCAGTTCATTCAGTTCATTCCAAGGATGTACATGGTAATAAATGGTGCACATAATTTTTCCCTGAGCTGTGTTTCACTTGGCACCAGGAGATTAACAGACAAGGCAGCCAAACCCACTCAAGACTGATATGACCTCATTGGTCACATGGGCATTCTAGTTCTTTCCCAGGCATTATTTCCACATGAGAAAAGATGTTGTTTTTGAAGGAGTCGCAACCAAAACCAATATCCGCATCAAGGAATCGTTGCCAATTAGATTGCCTTTAGTGGCAATGAATGATTTGAAACTGGTGTAAATTTATCTTAAAATCATATGGGCCCACTTTAATTACTACAAATAAAAAGAAAAAGATATTGTGAGTGTCCTTCTGCCTTAGGGTCAGAGAAGGAAATGTAAGCTGGAGGGCATTTAATTCAGTCAACCTTCATTATTTGTTTAAAATCTTTAGTAACAGTTATTTTCATAGCATTCTGTCGACTGAGCAGGCCAAGATATTACATAAAAGCCTCCTTGTTTGTAGAAGGGCTTAGGAGAACTGAGAAAATTTGTTGAAAAATATGACTACTTTTGTGAAGATGATATAATTTGACATTTTATTTAAAAGCAAACTATTATTAATCATTTTTACCAACCACAAAATACAAATGTAGACATTTTAAAATACTCAATATAGGTCTAGAAAACCATTAGTGATTTCACAAAACATTCCACAGCCTTATACCAACCTTGAAAATAGTTTCCAAGAAAGCAAAAGGCTCAGATACACAATTTATCAGTAGGTAACCTTATATATTGCGTGAATGTTAATTCCACTCTGTACTCTGCTGGCCTCTTCCTGCTGTGTTCAGTTGCAATGGACTAATCAAACTTAAACCTCATTCTACATTTAATTCTGAAATTTCCCACGAGCATAGATTTTCAAAACAACAACCAATATTGTAGACAAAGGATCTTCATCCCACTGAAGATTAAAAAAAAAAAATAGGTAACTCGAATTTTTCACAATAGACACTGACAGATGGAAGAAGCATGTTAAATTTCCTTGGCCTTTAATCCTCCCTTTAAATTTTGACTTATTAATCTTCAGCTCTGTAATCAAAGATAAATATTTTAACCACAATTGCTGTGTTTCTGTTATATACTGCCATGGTGGTATTTGTTTGGATTTTTTTAATAATGGAAAACTACAAAAACCAAAATATTATATTTTGCATATCTATACTTTAACTTGGGATAGCCTACAAAACAAATATGACTTAAATTTAATGTCAGTGGCAATTTGGTTTTTAAAAAATAAAATTCAGCTGTAAATGAGTTACTTTATAAATCCACTGAGCAGAGTTCACATTTCACTTTGAATTTTTCTCCTCTTTTTTCTCTTTGTTTGTATGTATGTTCATGCATGTGATTTTCTTCCCCTAACTAATACTAAGATATTCTAACACTAACTATTTGGAAATGTAGGAAAGTAGAGAGCAGAGAGGGAAAAAAGAGGAAATATGATTCACTTTTTCTGTTTATATTCCAAATTTTGCTTTATGCCATACCTTTTTGTTTTATGATTATATATTTTAAAAACCTGTATCTTCTCATCTTTCTTGAGCTGTTGTTCATAGAACCTAAGACACTCTTGTTCCCTCAAATCTATTCTCTACTCGGCAGCCAAAACGACCATTTAAAAAAAATTAGATGAGTGTGTTGCTCCCTTTCAGTGGTTTCCAATGCACTGAGAATGTACACTAAACCCCTTCCTATTCATGGTCTACAAGGCCCAGTATAATCTCAGCCCCACCTCACTATTCACTTTTCTCTCATGAAATCCTTCTCCCTCACTGGGCTCCATTTACAGGGATTCCTTTCAGTCCCCTCAAATGCTCTTTCCTGCTGCAGGATATTTGCATGTGCTGTAACCTGCTTCTGGGAAGCTTTTACCCCTGTTCCTCATGTGGCAAACACCTCGTTCTGCATATTTTGGTTTGACACCACTTTAGATAGGTCAACCATTTAAGTTGGATCCTCCTAACTATCCTCCATCACTGTACTCTGTTTCTTCCCTTCAAAGCATTTATCATTTAAAATGTTCACTTATTTGTTTGTATTCCCACATGTTAAAAGCTATTTATCAATGTGTCCCTAGAGTAGTTGAATGAATAAATAGTTATGTACCTAATCAAATTTTAAACAACATTGATTAATGTACTGAGCTAAAGGTAGATCTCAGCATGAATATGAAATAATCTCACTAATTTATTCATTGCTTTTGCTATCTAATATTTATTTGCCAACTATTGTGTACCAAGAACCATTTTAGGTTCTGAGAATATACCAATTTTCACAAAATGCCTGTTCTCATTTAGCTTATATTCTGAGCATGGATGAAGGGGAAAGATAGGCAATAATAGAGTCAATTAATAGGTCAAAAGTGCTAGAGAAACAAAACAAGAAAGGAAGATTAGTGGTGTGTCTTGAGTGAGGAATTTTAAGTAAAATGACCATGGAAGCCTCACTAAGGAAAGATTTGGTATCAGTGAAGGAGCCAGATAACCTTATACCAGGGGGAAACTTATTCTGAGCTAGCAGATGAAGCAAAGATAATCACCAGAAGTGAAGTATCGTGAGGTGGTAGTGTCTTAAGGAGGAGTTAGGGGAGTAGAAAGAGAAGAAGCCAAAGAGAAGATCCTTTAGGCCACTGGAAGGAACTCGGCTTTCACTTTGTCAAATATAAAGCCATTGTAAGTTTTATGGTTTTAAGCTGAGAAGTGACATATGTTTTAAAAGGATTTTCTGGCTGTAGGGTTGGGAGTATCCTGTAGGGGATCAGGGGTGGAAGGGGGAGATCATTTAGAATGCTATGGGAATAATCCAGGTGGGAAACAATGGTGACTGGGACACGTAGTCACAGTAGAAGGGGAGAAAAGTGGCTAGATTCAGGATATGTTACAAGTGTTTGGTCAGTTTTATCAAAGTTTTTCGTGAGACGTGACAGCAGAGAAAATAACCTTAGCAATCGATAGGGTGGTGAATAATCTTAATCACAGAGGAAATTACACTTTCCAGATTTACCTTTAGGGAGTGTTCTTATTTTGGAAAGAAAGGCAAGGACTAGGGGCTGAATTTAGGAGAAAAAAAAAGTTATTGAGAAAATGTAAAAAAAAAAAAAAAAAAAAAAAAAGATGTGAGTTATTCTGAAAAAACAGCAAAGTACTGAGAGAAAATAAGAGGCCAGGGATTTGGAGCTGATGAGATAATGGAAGACAGTGTATTTCATGACGTGACCGTTTCCTTATGGTCCAACTTTTTAGCAGAGGTCCTAAAATCATGAAATACTTGAAATATGTAGTTCCATATATATTTATATATTTATGGAAATAGTCCATACTGGAATGAATGGGACAGGAAATGAGGCAGATAAACAGAAACAGGAATTTAGTCATGGAAACATTCTCATAAGACCATAAAATTGGAGACTAAAGGCAGGCTGTTTAGATCTTGACCGGTTAAGATTGCAACTAACCTGTGTAATAAGCCTAATGACTTTTTAATCCCAAACCTTTGATTTGGGGTTCTGTCCCAGGTAACAGAGACCAGGCAAGTTGAGATGGATACAGAATATGTCAAGTTATGAGTGAGATAAAATTTGTCTACCACTGACATTTAAAACAAAATCAAACAACAAAGCACCCTGAGACAATTAGAATTCACAAAATCAAATCTGGCTTGCCTATTAAGCCACCAGAAGTAGAACACTTGGCATCAGACAGGTGACTACTACCATATTTCAAAAAGCCAATGGTGTTAACTAATTGTTTGACATAGCAATGGTGTGAAATAGTTATTGCATAAAATTCCATGGAGATTTAAAAAAGTTGATAGAAGAATTGTTTTCCCTAGGACTCACACTCCAAGATAATTGATAATTATACTAAAATAACTTAAAAGTTTCTTTTAAAATGAACAATACCAGAGTATGATACCAATATTTTTAATAGCTAAGATAATAGCTAACAATGTGTAGAAGCTAAACACTTTTTTGTACTATATATAATTTATAGTTTTTATTAAAAAAATAGAGTAAGTCATTCAACAACCATTAAGGATGATATACATAAGCAGACACATATACTTGGCACAAGGAGACTCATTGACAACCTAAGCCAGCACCTCCCTGAGGTAGGATGTAATATGTGTTCATCTTGGGCATCATGTTGTCCTTATATGACACCACTTCTTTTCCATTACAAATCTAACTTTTACATTCATAGTAAATGAACTTTGTATTAAAATGAGCATAAGAAGAGAGGACCTCAATGTGCAATTTATAATATGATATTCCCCAAGTGTCTCACCTTCCCGTCAAAAAGACTTTATAGAGATATACTTTTAATAAGTGAATAGTTTGCCAGACTGAGGTGGAGAAGCAGATTGGGCAGTGGTAAGCTGAATTTTTCATCACAGAGCTGGCAGCTTTGGAATGGAAATCTGTTAGCGGTGATATTTTACTTATTCACTCCATTTTAGGCCAAATGACTAGGATGGAGATATAGACAAATACAAAAATGTATATGCACACACAGTTTTATATTATATTTATTATATTATATTATATATTATATTATATTATATTATATTAGTAAATCCTGATGGCTGCTTTCAACCTTCAGCCTCAAGAGATCGGCTGCAGCAACAGAATGAGACAATGCAATCATGAGGATCTTAGATGACTCATGATTCTCCCCAGGACATTACTAGACAATTGCCCTATTCTATAACCCAAGTGATGGAACAAGCTAGGGGAAAGGCAAAGCCTTTGATATTGAGTATATTTGGATGCTGTTATGATCTGAATGTTTATATCTCCCCAAAATCTCTATGTTAAAATCCTGCCCACAAGGTAATGGTATTAGGATGTGGGCCTTTGGGAGGTGATTAGGTCATAAGAATGAACCCCTCGTGAATGGGATTGTGCCCTTACTAAAGAGACCCTAGAGATCTTTCTTGCCCCTTCTGCCATGTAAGAGCACAGTAAGGAGACAGCTGTTTAGGAACCAGGAAGCAGGGCATCACAAGACACTGAATCTGTCAGCAGCTTGATCTTGAACTTCCCAGCCTCCAGAACTATGAGAATAAATTTCTGTTGTTTAGAAACCTTCTATGTTATTTTGTCATAGCGGCCCAAAGGTACTAAGACAGATGCAAACACTAGCTCTACCACTCACTAGCTAAGTAAACTTGGACAGATTAACCCATCTGAACTATATATTGAATATCACAATACCTACTTTATTGGGTTTTCCAGATAAATATACTAACATGAAATAACTTATATAGAGAGTTTGGTACATAGTATTGCTTCTGAATATCATTGCTGGAGATTACAGAATGTTATAGGAGCTTGTGGAGTCTACTGGTTTGAAGTATGAGCTTCAGAGTTACATAGACTTGGGTTTGAACCTCAGTTCTACAACTGTATAAACTTAGTCAAATTACTTACCTGGGTTAAGCTTCAGCTTTTTAACTTATAAGACACAGATGATATTATCTGATAGTGTTATTATACAAATGAGATACTTATAAATAAATTAAATCTTCCTGGGCATACAGTAATGCTGTATAGGTGGTAATTACTATAACATTCTTTTTTTTTTTTTTTTTCCCTACTAGTGATCAGGCTGCCATAGTACAGGCCATCAGTAAAAGAATATCTATTTGAAGGATATGTTGGAAAGTTAAAATTATTGGTAATAGTTGAATATGAATAATATCCTTTTGTGATATTCACCTATTATATAACAAATATATATAATATATAAAAATGTAAACATTAAGTACAATAAAAAGATGTATTCTATCTCAATAAAGTTGTTTTTAAAAGTGTCATTTGCAACAACATGAATGAACCTGGTGGACATTATGTTAAGTGAAATAAGCCAGATACAAAAAGATTTCACTTATATGTGGAATCTCAAAAAGTAGAACTCATAGAAGCAGTGAGTAGAATGGTGGTTACTGGAAACTGGAACAAGTGAGGGGGACATATGGGAGATACTAGTCAAAGCATATAAAATGGTAATTAGACAAAAGAAATAAGTAAGAGGTACAATGTGGTACCTGTAGTAATAAAAATATGTGGAATTCTTAAATTGCTAAGAGTACGTAGATTTTAAGTATTTTCACAAAAAATTATGTCAGACAATGCCTATGTTAATTTTCTTGGTTTGGACTTTCCACAATCTATACATACTTGGAAACATCATGTCATCACCATAAATATATGCAATTTTTATTTTTCAATTAAATAAAATTCAAAAAGTAAAAAATAAGATTTAGATAAAAGAAGTATATACAAAAGAGATTTAATTTTACAGTAAGTCCAATAAGAGGTACTATTCAATCCTTATGAAATTTTGGGTTGTTTAAAGATGTGATGAGTTCCATAGGCCATAATGAGTTTCCTGTCACTGGAAGCATTCGACCATGGGCTGATGTCCGCCCTGCAGGGGCATCAGCAGGGATTTGAGCATAGGATGAGTGTTTGATTTAGATGACCTTTGAGGTTATACTCAATCCCAAGATTCTGATTCAGCAATTCTGTAATCAGAGTGGCAAAGCTACCAGAAAAGCTAATGGAATCCAGCCCCCTTCAGTAAAAATAAAGTATTAGATCGAAGGAGGTAAAATTTCCATTGTAATATTTTGATTCAGACAGCACTGATTTTGGAGAGCAAGGAAGATTCAGGTTTTGTGGAGCCTACGGGTTATAGTTTGTGTGTGTGTGTGTGTGGGCGGGGGGGTTCTTTAAAAATTAAAAAATTACAAATGCAAATCTAAGTATAAGCATTAATATTTAGAATGAGAAAAACTGACAAATGCCACAAACTTCGCAACATTCAAAAATATCATTTTAATGAACTGCCTAACACACCTCTAAAAATCATATATTGACTGGGGAACTTTAGGTGACCTCATTATATATAATGGCAGTTTCATAATTTTTTTGTAGAAGGAAGAGAAACATATTTCAATCTTTTAGCATTGTTGGTTGAAATTAGCTTTAATTATTGATTGCTTAAAAACACAGTTTTTAGTCTCAAAACTCATTAGTAATGTCATATCAATATTTAGGATTATTGTCAACTTAAGGAAAAGTGCTGTTTAGTTTCATATATGAGCTGTAAGATTTCAGATCATATCAAGTTTTTTTATGCACTAATTGTAAATACCTTTTGAGCTGATGATACTCACTAACCAGATTGTCTTCAATTTCCTGAAGTCTGGATGCTTGAAGTGTTGGCACAAAAGATATAGAAAGATTCCTGGAAGGCATCCCTATACTGGGACAGCTAGCAATAGCTTAAGTCACAGAAGTGACTGAAAACCACAGTTATATCCCACTAAACCACTAAAAGATATTCCAAACTAGCCAAATCCAAAAATGCCTGTGGCTAACACAAAGCCATCTGGCATTATCACCTAAAAGTCAGAGCAGTCTTAACCCACTGATATCTCAATATTTTCCTTTTGCAAGTTTTACCAAACATATTCCTATGTAAACATGTTGCTCCGTCCCCTCCTAAGACTGTGGAAGGGGCCCATGTTAAGTGAAGCCCTGGAGCTCTTAGCTTCATGGTAAATCAATGCCTGTCAGAGGACGATTTTTAAAGACAAACTGGCCACTAGAATGCTAAAACCATGAAGCATGAAAAATGTCTGAAGGAACTGGGGATTTTCAGCCTGGAGCACCAAAAACCCAGAGGGACATGATTACTGCCTTCAAATATTTGAAGAACTGTCATGTAGACATTTGTCCAGCCAGTCACTCTGAGTAGCTCTCAAGGACAAAACTAAGAACAATGGGAAGAAGTTGCAAGGAAGGAGATTTCAACTAACTATAAGATAGAACTTTCAGTACAATTAAAGTTCAAAAATGGAGTGGCTTGCCATGTGTAATAATGGGCTCCCTGTCACTTGAAATGTTCTACAGAGGCAAAATATCAAGAAGAATGCTATAGATAAGATTTCAACAATGAATAGATGTTCAGGATAAATAACTTCCAAGTTATAATTCAGTAGCTTTTTGATGTACCCAAGAGGTTAGATTGTCAGGGAAAAAATCCTTCAATGTATCTGTGGCCAGAGTAACTTACTAAGCAAATAACAAATGATATATTATGAAATTTTCCATGTATATCAAATCATACCTCTGGAAAATATGCCATAAAATTATCTAATAATGTTGAGGTCTATCCTCTAAAATCAGCTGTATTCTTGGTATCACCATACAATCCTACTCATAACTTTTATTTGTTTGTAAATAGTTTTTGTGTTGCCTTCTATGTGACAAACATGGTTATACTTGTTAGGTACTAGTAAATTGTTAGTAAAACAGGTCATGATCTCTTCCTTCATGTGTCTTACAGAAAAATTATATTTCTACATATGCAAAGTTTATGTGTTCAGGAAAGCATATATAGTCTATATAATTAAGCAGTATCATAAAAAGCATGAGCTCTCAAATCTGAGTTCAAATCCCAGCTATTTCCCTATGAAAGCTATTTAGCCTCTTTCCATTTCAGTTTCCTCATGTGTAAAATTATACATACCCCTGCAAGATCATACATACCCCTACAAGATTGCCATCACCACAAATTATATAATGCCTATAAAATGTTTGGCACATATAAATGCTCTGTAAACATTAGCTGTTATTTTTCAGTGTGTTGTTCACAAACCTTCTCAATGTCGTATATTGTTTTTTTTTTTTTTTTTAAAGGCTTTAAAGTAGCCGGCTATAACATTGAAGGGGCCAAAAGAGAAGCTTACATAGTCCTAAAGCTATCTATTGTTCCCTGAAAATACAGTATATTTGGAATAATTTATCCAAATAAAAACACGTGGATAAAATAATATAATCCTTAGTAATAAATGATGTAAAACCCTCTTCAGTGGAGAGCACATTTCAAGAGAAAGTAAACACTTTGAATGACTTTGTGTAATGGTTAACTCAGTGGTTACAAAAGATAGTGCTGTGATTCTAGCTAGTGAAAATGCCTAATGAAGACCTTTGAATACTCCTGAAGGACTTGAAATGCTTCCTGGTGAGCACCAGATTTTTTAGAAATTTTATTAGCTACTACTATCTAAAGGACTCATATTTTTGAGATTTGTGTCTGTTGTTTCAACAGTTATATGGTAACCACCTGACACAGGTTAAATTGGGTTTTTTAATCGAATAATTAAAACCATAGGCTTCTGGATGCAGAGGCTACCATGATTGTGCAACTGGACTGCAAGTGACATTGTGCAATTGGACTGACAATTGACAGGTACGTCTGATGTACCAAAAATGTCAACTATTTTTATTGATTATATTTTGTTTATAGATTCCCACAGGCAACATGACACAGAAATAATATCCCTGCTACACACAAAAATAATTTATGATTATTAAAAAGAGAAACTACATTTTTAATTAGGCCAGGGTTCTGCTCTCCTAGCATTGAATCTCTCACAGCAAACACAGGAAGATTCTTAAAGTTTTGTGGGATGTTAGTGTGCAAGTGTTAAGATTCTTAAGCTTTATGGGAAGGCACAACAGTAATTATCTTCCCTCTTCTGGCCCTTTGAGCCAGTCTGACCCATATGAACACTGAGAATCTAAGTGCTTACTTAATCAAACTGCAACTGAAGCCCCGAGACCTCCCTTCATTATCCCAGTTTCAGATTCTGCATCTGCTTAGCCCTAACCCTTACCACTCTGGCTGCACTTAAATCTTTTAGCAGCTTGTCTTTTGTGTTTCACTCCTTGTAGCCTGCTTTCCCTAATGGATTCTGTTTGTATTGGTCAAACTTCTGATTGCAAGTTACAGAAACCCAACTCAGACTTGGTTAATACAACTTTTATTAGCTCATGTAACTGAAAGTGCAGGTTTCAGACACAGCTTAGATCAGGGTCTGACTATGTCTCTGGCCTCTCTTCATCACTGACCTTTGTTTTCCTATGGGTTGATCTTTATTTTCAGCCCCATTACTGATAACAGTTCCTGCTTTTTGCTGTGCTAAGACCTGGAATTTAGCCTCTGTTTCCATACCGGCTTATATGCCCACCCTAAGATTAAGGATGAGGTGGGATCACCACATTCAGAAGACCTGGACTAAGTTTGCAAGAAGGATGATTGACTACAGGAAAGTCAGCTAGGATATATTGAAGGAATAGGATGATGATTCTCAAGTTTTTTTCATGTGTTAGAATCACACTTGTTAAAACACAGATTGCTGGGCCCTACCCATAGAGTTTCTGATTTAGTAGATTTGGAATGGGGCCCAATAATTTGCATTTTTAGTAAGTATCTGAGTGATTTCTCCTGTTGCTGGCCCAAGGACTAAACCTAGCTAGCCGCTGGAATAGGAAATAAAAAGCTAGTTGCATAACACATCAGATGTCCACTATATTTATTGACCATATTCCTATGGCATATGGCCTGCTCCACTGCCTCAGTTAAGAGCTTGTGTCTTTGCCCTTAATCCCACAGAACTTCTCTTCAATTTCACACATAGGCCACTTGGCCAGTGTCCCAGCCAAACTGTTGAGCTTGTAAAAATCTATGGAATCATTCATCAAAATTATGATCATATCTCCCAGTATTCCACTTTACAGGTCTATATTGGGCCCCTGTGACTCGTTGTACTCTTTACTAAATATTGTAGGAATTTGCTTTTCAAACTGTGGACTTTATACTGTCCTTCTTTATACCTTCTGTATTAGAACCACAGGGGCCATTAGTTTAAAATGCTGATTATTTGCTGACATTTGAGACCTGTTTATCAAGAATGTTTGTGACTATGATCTGAGAATCTAGAATTTTAACCAAAAGTGTATTAGTTTTTCTTTCTATTACAATTTGAAAATTTAGAAGGTATATGGTTTTTGCCTTCACCAGATTTCTAAACACCACTGATAAGAGATTTCTCAACCTCGATTGCAGAATAGATTCACCTGGGGAAGAAAAAGGAATATCTGGATCCTACCCCAAAACCAATTAATTATGAATCTCGGGAGATGGGGCCTGGAAATCTGTAATAAACTAACTTCTCTAAGAATAGAGGTTTCCACATAAGAAATAATTTGATTCCATTTGGGGTAGTTAAAGAGAAATCAAAGTTTTAAATTTATAAACACTGTAGTTCAAATGAATGTTCCAGAAGTCCTGGAATCGCTGGGATTTCAGGGTTTCAAGTTTTATACCATGAAAAAAAACCTATTTTACATAGCAGATCTTAAATAATATGACAAATTTCAACAGGAAGTTTTTTTTTTGTCTGTGTTGTTTTGTTTCTACAAAAAAAGTTAGCTTAATGTGGGAAAGATAAATAGTAATTTTAATGTAATTTTGTCAAATTTATCTACTACATGCTTTTAACTTGAAAATACTTCAGTGTATACAATGGGATGTTATGTGTGTGATCTTTAGAGTTAGCTTAATATGAAATGATTTATTAGACTTCTAATTAGGAAGCTCATACTCTAGAGGTACCTACAAGTGCTTTTGTTTTCAGACTCATAATTGACAATCAAGACTTTGGTAATTGGTAGACTGTCAGAAATGAGTTTATATTGGATATCATAGTGACTAGCATAAAACTAGCATAAAATAGTAAAATAAGATTTTTTTGTTAAAATTAAAGGTATTCAAGATATAGGGCTTAAAACATTTTTTCAGAGATTTTCTCAAACATACATAGACAAGGTGTTAAGAATCCAAAGGCTCCTGTACTTTTTTTAATCTTAAATTCAGTGGCCTACGTTACATCTCTAAATTGTCTTGTACTACACAATGAACACTGAAGAGCTTAGGTTGCCTGAGGCTAGCTATAAGAATAAGAGAATTTTGTATCTAGAGTCTTGGAGTTTCCTTCAAGTCAGTTTTTCATGCAAGGTATTGAATGAAACACCTAAAAATCAAGATCTAGGCATTCCCAGACATTTCAAAACAGATTATATTTAAGCTCATTTATTAGCAGGGTTCAGTTGATGAAGGTCTGGACACATGGAAGACTAGTTTGAGACAAAGCAGGGAGATAAGTTAATCCTCATTCAAAACTTCTTTGGGACAAAGCTGCCACACAGAGCCTAACAATTGTGTCTGACCAAATCATCTTAGTTCTCAACCCTACCTCCGGTCACTTCAGCTCAGCCGGTCCTCCCATGCACCTTACCAAAAGTAACACAGGACACTTTAATGTGGGTAACAGTCTTGGTATTAACCCTGAACCACTTTGCCTCTGACCAGCTCCCCTGCTTCTCCCTGGTATGCTGACTCTCAGGCTCTGCATGCTACCACCCTCCTTTGCTCCTTGGAGAGATCTTTTCTCAAGCTTCCCTCTTGACTTCTGAACCATGACTGGGCTCTATATTCCTTTCTGTTGGGCACACATTCTGGTTTACAGAGGCATAAGAAATTTTTTGACTGAGTCACTTTCTTGGCCCTCATAGGATTAGCATATTATTTCAGCTAATTGTTCAACTGGTGAAAATTTGTCAGCATTATACAGGTTAAGCATCCTTTGTCAGAAACACTTTGGACCAGACATGCTTCAGATTTCAGTTTTTTTGGATTTTGGAATATTTGCATATGTATATAATAAGCTATCTTGGGATGGGACCCAAGTCTCAACATGAAATGCACTTACGTTTCACATGTAACTTATAACCTGAGAGTAACTTAATACAATTTTTAAATCTGTGCATGTACCTAGTTTGTGTACACTGAACCTCAGAGAGCAAAAGTGTTCACTGTCTCAGTCACCCATGTAGCCAGTCTGTGATTGTTTGGCAACACCATCAATTGTGACTCTGAAAATATATGCTACTGCTAAGCAACTATTTCCTTATACTTACTCACACGTAAGTATTTAACCGGAAAAAGGATAACATACCATTGATACAGTGAAAAGATCATGCATTCATGGTAACTAAGCAGCACAGTAACATCACCAGAATACCTGGATCAGCGTTAAACCTCAGCAACAACACACAACAGGAGGCTTTCCATCTCCAGCTATGATGCTGTGTTTTATTAAAAGGTTATGTACACTGTTTTTTTTTTTCTTTTTTTTGAGATGGTGTCTCAGTCTGTCACCCAGGCTGGAGTGCAGTGGTGTGATCTCAGATCACTGCAAACTCCATCTCCCGGGTCCACGCCATTCTCCTGCCTCAGCCTCCCCAGCAGCTGGGACTACAGGCGTATGCTGCCATGCCCGGCTAATTTTTTGTATTTTTATTAGAGACGGGGTTTCACTGTGTTAGCCAGGATGGTCTCGATCTCCTGACCTTGTGATCCGCCCACCTCAGCTTCCCAAAGTGCTGGGATTACAGGCGTGAGCCACCGTGCCCGGCCTGTACACTGTATTTTTTTTTTTTTTTTTTAGGTAAGAAGAAACATCAGAGGCCATTGAGAGACCAGGAAGCAGGTCCTCTAAGATAAGGAGGAGTTCTGCTGGGTGGCTCTTTAAAATGTTTTTTGAGTCATCTGTCTCATTAATGATGGACAGCCTCATTAACAATTTATCTCAGAATTCTCCAGTTTTATAAATGCATATGATTTCATCACACTGTTCTAGTCCTTCAATAAGCCAATCACATATTTTTGGCATGTCATCTATAGTCACTTTTTCTGCAGTGTTAACAATGGTATCTTCATCATCACTATTATCACAATCACCTTGATTCAGAACCATCTCAGCTATTTCACTATCAATACATGAACAACTGGAGCCTTGTTATTGATGTTAAAAACTTCAGTATCTACCTCTTCCAGCTTACTGATGGACTCTGAAAGTATATTTTTTGTATATATAAGGAGCACAGACATTATCTTTTTCTCACTCGACATGAGGAATGCTTTAGAATCACTTTTCTTCATCATCGTCATCATCACCGAACATAGTGGCAGACCAGAGATTGTTCCAGGCAAGCACAAGGATGCCTTTTGTCACTGTGTTCCAAGCATTGGCAACATCATATAGGGCATCCTTTATATTAAACTTCTTTTGAAAGCCTTCCTCACCCATGCCTCTGTTCACCGCTGCTAGCATGCTGTTCAATAAAGTATATTTACTGCTCATTAATCTAATGATACCTTAGTCAAATGGCTGAATTTATGAAGTCACATTTGGGGGAAATTGCATACCATAAACATATTTTTGATGAGAATTTCAGCTGAAAGATGAGCAGAACAGTTGTCAAGGAATAACAAAATACTGCACTGGTCATTCCGTCCCGCTTCCGTGCAGTGAGCACTAGCTGCTCACAAATGTTTGTGAAGCCAGTCAGAAAAGATGTTACTGGGGATCCATTCCTTTTTGTTAGCATAAAAACGGACTGGTAAGAAATGCATACTTTGAAAACAGTTAAGTCACAAGCTTTTGACTATCACAGCAAGTTTACACTTATGTATGCCTGCTGCATTAGCACATTCCAGCACAGTTGTCCTGTCTTTGGCATCCTTATTTCCTGTAGAGGCTGTTCCATCAGCTGTAGTGGGTGTCTTTCTGGGGCAGTCATGCCAAAATAGTGATGTTTTATCAGCAGTATAGACTTCTTCTGACATCACATTTTCATATGCAATTACCTTGGCAAAACGCTGAATGAATTTCTTGGCTGCTTTATGGTCAGCAGATGCTTTGTCACCTCAAATCTTTAAAAATTTAAGGCCCCGTCTTTTCTTAAATTTTTGCAACCAGCCTGCTGACTACTCACAGTTCCCTTCAATTTTCAGTTCATCATGATAGATTGTTTCTTGTTTTATGATCAGCATATCATTAGTGACATGTGTTCACTTGGGTTGATAGATACATTCTTTCAGTACATGGTCAAGATCTTCATTTTTAGCTTTATGCAGTGTTTTTCTGTTCTTCATAACTTCTATGCATCACTTTCAGCGTAGAACTTCAACAGTTTGTCCTTCCATTTCTTCAGGTCACATATGGTGGTCATTCTAACACCATACTCTCCTGTAATACATTTCACAGTTACACTGCAATCTAGTTTCTCCAACAGCTTAGCTTTCTGTGCTATAGATGAACATAAATGCTTCCTTTTCTTATCACTGTTACCCATAGAGGTACCTGCAGGCCTCTTTGGCATTTTCAACAACATCTTTACACCACAGCACAGAATAAGCAAAAGTCATCATGAGTAATCCACATAGGTCTTGGCCCCATGAGAGGCATCAGGAATCTACTGTTGGCACATTTGGCCTACACACTTGCCATCTTATTACCCTTTGTGGATGTGCTTGCATGGAAGAATCTGGGTGTGCTCAGGAAAGATATATTGTAACTGAAAAGATTTACTGAGGGTCTTTTGCCCCTAGGAACACTGAATAAACTGTATGTTGTGCACCTGTATTTTGATGGCAACCCATCATAAGAGGTCAGGTATGGAATTTTTCACCTGCAGCATCATGTCAATACGAAGAGTTTTGGATTTTAGCACATGTAAGATTTCAGATTTTCAGATTAGGAGTGCTTAACTTTTATAGAAAATGTACTGCTAAAAAATTCCAGCCAGGCATGGTGGCTCAAGCCTGTAATCCCAGCACTTTGGGAGGCTGAGACGGGCGGATCACAAGGTCAGGAGATCGAGACCATCCTGGCTAACACAGTGAAACCCCGTCTCTACTAAAAAATACAAAAAAAAAAAAAACCATCTAGCCAGGTGAGGTGGCAGGCACCTGTAGTCCCAGCTACTAAGGAGGCTGAGGCAGAAGAATGGCATAAACCCGGGAGGTGGAGCTTGCAGTGAGCTGAGATCGCGCCACTGCACTCCAGCCTGGGAGACAGAGCGAGACTCCGTCTCAAAAAAAAAAAAAAAAAAAAAAAAAAAAAATTCCGTTTTACTGACTGTGGGCAATTATCTGTTTTTCATGTTTTTTTTTTTTTAAAGAAGTTATGATAAGACTATTCATCATTATGTTTCTGAAACATAAAGTTCAAATACAAGGCAGATCACTTCAGTATGGGACATTGGGCAAATCTATGGGCTTGAACCAGACTGGTAGCTCTGCAGTCCCCACTCCCTCCCAAACATCTCTACCTGTTCTAGAGAAGAAGACAAAATAGATTATGTTGACTTTTCCAGATCTAAATATGTACATATTTAAAGAGTGCAATGACCAGAAGTATACCCTTTTGTCTCAGATGAGCACACATCCTTGACATATCTGAATAGGTCTTACATATTTGATTCAGTTTTAAGAATATTCACAAATCCTTCTTTTTTCCCCCTTTAATCAAGAGAGATGAGAAATAAGAATACATTTAAGATCAAGAGTGCTAAGAGCATGTGCACACACAACCCGCTGGTGTCTTCTCTTCAGATATATACGGCTCAAGTACCTCTACAAAAATAATGAACCATAAAGATGACAACTTTGTGTCATGAAACTCTGTTCAGGAGTTGAGGATAGTCATTTTAGTTCAGAATAGAGGGTATATTTGAAAGTGATTTGCAAATGAGTCAATGGCAAAGGCAGAAGAATAACTGCTGAAAATTTCCATGCACATATAAATGCCATTCTGCTAGGTGTTTTTGTTCACACATGGGACATCAAAACAAATGACAGTATCCCTGAGGGCATGCGGACACAAAGTTAAAGTGACTTCAGACAAGTGCTTGTACCTCTGTAAGCAGTTTATTAGAGCATAAAACATTCCTGGAACATCAGTGTTACATTACAGTCTAAACCAATGAATCTAAATTAAAAAAAAAAAAATAGGAAAGGTCATTATGAATAAATAAGTAAAATCAGAGAAGAAAAAATTAATTCATGAAATGAAACCCCAAATTTATGAGTTTGTATCTTACTGCATTTTTCCATATTCCTCAATTTTAACCAGTTTAATGTAAAATAAAATTTAAAAGCATAGGTTGGGGAATTAAGAATGAAACTGGCTTCAATAGACTCCTAAACTTCCAAATTTCAACTTAAATAAAGGTATCTTTTCTCATCACTTTTTAATCATTTTTCATATGCATGATTCATGTGTAATAGACTTATTAACAATTTCTCCAAAAAAATAAGACCCTAGATATACTCATGCTGTTTGCAAACATGGTTAGGATAAAAAATTTTACTTGTATTAAGTGCTTTCAATTACTTCATTTTTCTCTGTTTTTAAGGAGCTTTCTGACTCTATTCTAACTATTGTTCCCTAACTTTCTATAAGCATTCATAGTTTACTGGAGTAGACAAGCATGAAATTAATGCTCTGTAGTAGTAATTCACTAATGCCAAGAAAGTTTGTTGCTTGATTACTATGTAACACTGCTAGCACTTCAGTTCCTGATTTTCCTTCCATGAAATGATAGCTGCTTGTGGTCAGGAGTTTGTAATTGTTTGAACCAAGTAATTTCAATTTTGTAAACCAATAAATGAACTTATTTGTCTTTTTTTTTTCTTAATGCCGGAGGGAGACAATTATATAATTGCTTAAGCAAAAAGAAAAACAAAAAACAAAAAACAAAAAACAAAACACTTTTAGTTTTAATTAACTCTTTTGAATGAATGTTTTAGATTTTTATTTCTTTATCTAACTGCTCTCTGATTTAAGCCCAATGGTAGGTACAAATGGCTTGCAATATTTGTGTGTATCACCAATGAAACGATCATCTGGAAGATTTAGATGCAGCTTTTTTTTTTTTCTTGTTTGAAGTGGATAAGGAGGGATTTTGTCAAATACTTTCTGTATAATGATTCTAGTCATCCAAGTGACTCAAATCTGCTGATAAGGCTGAAATTATCGAGTAGACATTTCTGAATCTACTATGGAAAAATCATGTTTTTGGAAGATAGTCCTCTTCATGATGTCTGAAACTCCCTAAGTAAATGTCACTTTGTAATGAGACTGACTTTCTTTGGTCTCCTGACTGGCCCTAAAGAATTGACAGTCAGAAATCCTTATATACAAAGCTTGCTGGTACAACTTTATTACAATATTGCAATTTTAATTTTGGTATAAGTGCTACACTTGAAACTTAAGAGTGTTACATGCTTTTGGTGTTGTCTGTTAAAAAGCATTAATGAGTTATAGGTACCTAGGCTGCATACTATTGAATGTCAGACCACTTGCAACAAAAATTAAGATTACACCTTGCAGGATCCCATAAGGAGAGGGCTAGATACTCACCAGGTAATGGAAATATTTCACCCCACCAAGTTACAAACTTGACCTGGAGTTATAGAATCTATAAATCCTAGTTTTACTCTTCACTGGGGAGCCTACCATTTCTTCTGAGTCCCAGAAGACACACATCAGCCATGAAGAAAGTAAAAATAATGATAATAATACAGAAAGGCATTCAATTTTTCTTGCTTTCTCTGTTGTCAATGTGTAAAGACCCATATATTTACAGAAAAAAAAAAATGAAAAAAGAAACCACATCTTACTCTATTTTTGGACCTTAAAAGTTAATCTTGAGCCATACTAATTATCACACACAGAGCCTATTTCTCCTAATATAGTAGTATTGTTAAATTTTGATCTTTTTTGTTATATTCACAATCTTAGAAAACTAATTATTTCTAAGAACATCTTAGTGTCACAGATTTTGGCTCATAATTATCCTTGCATATTTATTTACTAAATCCCATCATTAGATTTTATGACCGAGGAATGGAACTTTATGCTGTAAGGCAAAATAAACACAACTGAGCAAAGAAGTACTAAACTTTATGACTCTGTAGGATTACAGGATAAGGAGACAGATCAAGATTCAGAATGCTAGAGAAGTGAATGGAATTGTCATAGGAGAAATGGAATAGTTGGAATGAAGAGTATGTCTCAGAAGAAAAGTGTTAAGTTTAATACAAAACATGATGTTTTTAAGGTTTGAAATAGCCTTAAAGATTGTGAAGCCAAATATCACTTTACAGATGAAGAGACTGAAATCCAAAGATTTTAAGTGGCATTTTCAAGCCCTGATAGTTAATAACAAATCTAGAATAAGGACCTACAATCTCTGACTCTGAATCTAGCTCTATTTACTGCATCTTAATATATCCTAACTGCATTTCACGTGACAAAGAGGCCATTAGAGATGTTAAAAAGGCAGCTAAAATAAGGAACTGGGATAATGTGCTGCCTAAGACAAGTAGAGAAAGCAAAACAAATTAGTATATTATGGAGGAAATAATAAAGTGATAGAAATATCATAAGACAGAAAAATAGCTTTGGGGGAAAAGTCCAAAATCCAAAGTGCTATTAAGAGAGTTTACAGAAAAAGTAATCAAGAAATTGACCTTTGGAATCAGAAAGACCTACATTAAGCCATACTCGAATAATACTCGTTTTTAAACTGAGTTGCAATGTCTTCATCTGTTAAATAGTATAGTGATAACATCTACCATAAATACTGTTGTGAAAAACACATGGCTAACAAATGTACAGTGGAACATTGGCCCATAAAAAGTTCTTAATAAATGCTAGTTATAATTGTTGCAATTGTAGGCTAATTTGGAAGCCAGAAGAATAGCAATTTTCAAGTAGTACAGCAGTTTAGAATGTGGAAGTTTTATTTATTTATTTATTTATTTATTTATTTATTTATTTATTTATTTATTTTGAGACGGAGTCTCGCTCTGTCGCCCGGGCTGGAGTGCAGTGGCCGGATTTCGGCTCACTGCAAGCTCCGCCTCTCGGGTTTACGCCATTCTCCTGCCTCAGCCTCCCGAGTAGCTGGGACTACAGGCGCCCGCCACCTCGCCCAGCTAGTTTTTTGTATTTTTTAGTAGAGACGGGGTTTCACTGTGTTAGCCAGGATGGTCTCGATCTCCTGACCTCGTGATCCGCCCGTCTCGGCCTCCCAAAGTGCTGGGATTACAGGCTTGAGCCACGGCGCCCGGCCTCTAGAATGTGGAAGTTTAAGAGATGAGAATTCCATCACAAATTTGTTAGCTATGACAAGTTTGGAGCATTGCTAACCAATCAGGGTCAAGTTGAGTAAAGACACGATTGTGTTGTTAATTTTAGAAAAGAGCAGAGAACTTTTTTTTTTTTTTTAACCTGGGATATATTTTGAAAACAAGGAGGAAGACTTTATAACATACTGTATAACATAAGTTTCAATGTTTCATCCCTCTTGATGTTTACCTGAAAATCTTTAATTGTAACAAAAATGCTTTTGCAAGTCATGAAATTATTAGTACTACTTAAATGATCACATGTTCTAATTGCTGTCTTTTGGAATAGAAGTTTTTTATGTAGCCAATTCTGATATCTAAAGATCAAAAGTCATGAGTTTTTTCAGCTCATAATTTATTTTCAGTATACAAGCGTATCTTGTATTGTGCTTCATTTTATTGCTCTTTGCAGATTGCAGATAATTGTGTTTTTACAAATTGTGGCAACCCGGCATCAAGCAAGTCTATTGGTGCCATTTTTTTAACAGCATGTGCTGACTTCCTGTCTCTGTACCACAGATTGGTAACTCTTGCAATGTTCCAAACTTTATTATTATTTCTGTTATGCTGATCCGTGATCAGAGATCTTTGATGTTACTCTTACAATTGTTTTGAACACCATGAACCATGCCCACTTTTAAGCGCATTGGCTCACACAAAGATGATGTGTGTTCTGACTGCTCCACCAACCAGTAGTTCCTTCTCTCTCACTCTCTTCAGGCCTCCCTATTCCTTGAGATACAACAAAATTGAAATTAGGCTAATTAATTACCTTACCATGGAGTCTGAGTGTTTCAAGTGATTAAAAAAAAAAGAAAAAAGACATGCACATCTCTCACTTGAAATCGAAAGCTAGAAATGATTAAAGTCAGTGAGGAAGACTTGTCAAAAGCCAAGAGAGGCTGAAAACTGAGCCTCTTACGCCAAACAACCATATTGTGCATGCAGTGGGAAAATATTTGAAGAAAATTAAAAGTGCTATCCCCAAGAACACACACATTATTATTTTTGTTTAAATGCCTTATTGCTGATATGGAGAAAGTTTTAGTGGTCTGTATAGAAGATCAAACCAGTGACAACATTCCCTTAAGTCAAATACTAATCTAGAATAAGGCCCTAACTCTCTTCAATTCTATGAAGGCTGAGAGAGATGAGGAAGCTGCTGAAGAAAAGTTTGAAACTAGCAGAGGTTGGGTCATGAGGGTTAAGGAAAGGAGTTATCTCCATAATAAAGAAATATAAGGTGAAGCAGCAAGTTATCCAGAAGATGTAACTAAGATCATTGATGAAGGTGGTTACAACAAACAGATTTTCAATGTAGACAAAACAGCCTTATATTGAAAGATACCGCCATCTGGTACTTTTATAGCTAGAGAGAAGTCAATATCTAGCTTCAAAGGACAAGCTGACTCTCTCTCTTGTTAGGGGCTAATAGACCTGGTGACTTCAAGTTAAAGTTAATGCTCATTTACCATTCTGAAAATCTTAGGGCCCTTAAGAATTATGCTAAATCTACTCTGCCAGTGTTCTATAAATGCAACAACAAAGCCTGGATAACAACACATCTGTTTATAGCATGGTTTACTAAATATTTTAAGCCCACTGTTAAGACTTACTGTTCAGAAAGAAAACACTCCTTTTAAAATATTTTCGTGCATTAGCAATGCACCTGGTCACTTTAGAGCTCTGGTAGAGAGGTATAGGAAGATTAATGCCTTCCAGCAACATCTGCTTTGCAACCCATGGATCAAGCAGTAATTCAACTTTATCTTATTTAAGAAATAGATTTTGGTAAGGCTATAACTGCCAGAGACAGTGATTCCTTTGACAGATCTGAGCAATGTCAATTGAAGACCTTTAGAAAGAATTCACCATTCGAAATGCCTTTAACAACATTCACTGGAGGAGGTCAAAATACCAACATTACCAGGTCTTTGGAAGAAGTTGATTTCCACCTTCATGGATGACTTTAAGAGATTCAAGACTTCAGAGGAGGCAGCCACTGCAAATATGGTGGAAACAGAAGAAAAACAAAACACGCTAGAATTAGAAGTCAAGTCTGAAGATGTGACTGAATTGCTGCAATCTTATGATAAAACTTAAGTGGATGAAGAGTTGC